>NW_027633213.1:607997-736978 GCF_053919585.1 Euprymna scolopes
GAACATGAAGAAAGGCAGAAGAAATTACAATTTGAACATGAAGAAAGGCAGAAGAAATTACAATTTGAACATGAAGAAAGGCAGAAGAAATTACAATTTTAACATAGAAAAATGCAGAAGAAATTACAATTTGAACATGAAGAAAGGCAGAAGAAATTACAATTTTAACATAGAAAAATGCAGAAGAAATTACAATTTGAACATGAAGAAAGGCAGAAGAAATTACAATTTTAACATAGAAAAATGCAGAAGAAATTACAATTTTAACATAGAAAAATGCAGAAGAAATTACAATTTTAACATAGAAAAATGCAGAAGAAATTACAATTTGAACATGAAGAAAGGCAGAAGAAATTACAATTTTAACATAGAAAAATGCAGAAGAAATTACAATTTGCACATGAAGAAAGGCAGAAGAAATTACAATTTTAACATAGAAAAATGCAGAAGAAATTACAATTTGAACATGAAGAAAGGCAGAAGAAATTACAATTTTAACATAGAAAAATGCAGAAGAAATTACAATTTGAACATGAAGAAAGGCAGAAGAAATTACAATTTTAACATAGAAAAATGCAGAAGAAATTACAATTTGAACATGAAGAAAGGCAGAAGAAATTACAATTTTAACATAGAAAAATGCAGAAGAAATTACAATTTTAACATGAAGAAAGGCAGAAGAAATTACAATTTTAACATAGAAAAATGCAGAAGAAATTACAATTTGAACATGAAGAAAGGCAGAAGAAATTACAATTTTAACATGAAGAAAGGCAGAAGAAATTACAATTTGAACATGAAGAAAGGCAGAAGAAATTACAATTTGAACATGAAGAAAGGCAGAAGAAATTACAATTTTAACATAGAAAAATGCAGAAGAAATTACAATTTGAACATGAAGAAAGGCAGAAGAAATTACAATTTTAACATAGAAAAATGCAGAAGAAATTACAATTTGAACATGAAGAAAGGCAGAAGAAATTACAATTTTAACATAGAAAAATGCAGAAGAAATTACAATTTGAACATGAAGAAAGGCAGAAGAAATTACAATTTTAACATAGAAAAATGCAGAAGAAATTACAATTTGAACATGAAGAAAGGCAGAAGAAATTACAATTTTAACATAGAAAAATGCAGAAGAAATTACAATTTGAAAATGAAGAAAGGCAGAAGAAATTACAATTTTAACATAGAAAAATGCAGAAGAAATTACAATTTGAACATGAAGAAAGGCAGAAGAAATTACAATTTTAACATAGAAAAATGCAGAAGAAATTACAATTTTAACATAGAAAAATGCAGAAGAAATTACAATTTGAACATGAAGAAAGGCAGAAGAAATTACAATTTTAACATGAAGAAAGGCAGAAGAAATTACAATTTTAACATAGAAAAATGCAGAAGAAATTACAATTTGAACATGAAGAAAGGCAGAAGAAATTACAATTTGAACATGAAGAAAGGCAGAAGAAAATTACAATTTTAACATGAAGAAAGGCAGAAGAAATTACAATTTTAACATAGAAAAATGCAGAAGAAATTACAATTTTAACATAGAAAAATGCAGAAGAAATTACAATTTGAACATGAAGAAAGGCAGAAGAAATTACAATTTTAACATGAAGAAAGGCAGAAGAAATTACAATTTGAACATAGAAAAATGCAGAAGAAATTACAATTTGAACATGAAGAAAGGCAGAAGAAATTACAATTTTAACATAGAAAAATGCAGAAGAAATTACAATTTGAACATGAAGAAAGGCAGAAGAAATTACAATTTTAACATAGAAAAATGCAGAAGAAATTACAATTTGAACATGAAGAAAGGCAGAAGAAATTACAATTTTAACATAGAAAAATGCAGAAGAAATTACAATTTTAACATGAAGAAAGGCAGAAGAAATTACAATTTTAACATAGAAAAATGCAGAAGAAATTACAATTTGAACATGAAGAAAGGCAGAAGAAATTACAATTTTAACATGAAGAAAGGCAGAAGAAATTACAATTTGAACATGAAGAAAGGCAGAAGAAATTACAATTTGAACATGAAGAAAGGCAGAAGAAATTACAATTTTAACATAGAAAAATGCAGAAGAAATTACAATTTGAACATGAAGAAAGGCAGAAGAAATTACAATTTTAACATAGAAAAATGCAGAAGAAATTACAATTTGAACATGAAGAAAGGCAGAAGAAATTACAATTTTAACATAGAAAAATGCAGAAGAAATTACAATTTGAACATGAAGAAAGGCAGAAGAAATTACAATTTTAACATAGAAAAATGCAGAAGAAATTACAATTTGAACATGAAGAAAGGCAGAAGAAATTACAATTTTAACATAGAAAAATGCAGAAGAAATTACAATTTGAAAATGAAGAAAGGCAGAAGAAATTACAATTTTAACATAGAAAAATGCATAAGAAATTACAATTTGAACATGAAGAAAGGCAGAAGAAATTACAATTTTAACATAGAAAAATGCAGAAGAAATTACAATTTTAACATAGAAAAATGCAGAAGAAATTACAATTTGAACATGAAGAAAGGCAGAAGAAATTACAATTTTAACATGAAGAAAGGCAGAAGAAATTACAATTTTAACATAGAAAAATGCAGAAGAAATTACAATTTGAACATGAAGAAAGGCAGAAGAAATTACAATTTGAACATGAAGAAAGGCAGAAGAAATTACAATTTTAACATGAAGAAAGGCAGAAGAAATTACAATTTTAACATAGAAAAATGCAGAAGAAATTACAATTTTAACATAGAAAAATGCAGAAGAAATTACAATTTGAACATGAAGAAAGGCAGAAGAAATTACAATTTTAACATGAAGAAAGGCAGAAGAAATTACAATTTGAACATAGAAAAATGCAGAAGAAATTACAATTTGAACATGAAGAAAGGCAGAAGAAATAACAATTTGAACATGAAGAAATGCAGAAGAAATTACAATTTTAACATAGAAAAATGCAGAAGAAATTACAATTTGAACATGAAGAAAGGCAGAAGAAATTACAATTTTAACATAGAAAAATGCAGAAGAAATTACAATTTTAACATAGAAAAATGCAGAAGAAATTACAATTTGAACATGAAGAAAGGCAGAAGAAATTACAATTTGAACATGAAGAAAGGCAGAAGAAATTACAATTTTAACATAGAAAAATGCAGAAGAAATTACAATTTGAACATGAAGAAAGGCAGAAGAAATTACAATTTTAACATAGAAAAATGCAGAAGAAATTACAATTTGAACATGAAGAAAGGCAGAAGAAATTACAATTTGAACATAGAAAAATGCAGAAGAAATTACAATTTTAACATGAAGAAAGGCAGAAGAAATTACAATTTTAACATAGAAAAATGCAGAAGAAATTACAATTTGAACATGAAGAAAGGCAGAAGAAATTACAATTTTAACATAGAAAAATGCAGAAGAAATTACAATTTGAACATGAAGAAAGGCAGAAGAAATTACAATTTGAACATAGAAAAATGCAGAAGAAATTACAATTTTAACATGAAGAAAGGCAGAAGAAATTACAATTTTAACATAGAAAAATGCAGAAGAAATTACAATTTGAACATGAAGAAAGGCAGAAGAAATTACAATTTTAACATGAAGAAAGGCAGAAGAAATTACAATTTGAACATGAAGAAAGGCAGAAGAAATTACAATTTGAACATGAAGAAAGGCAGAAGAAATTACAATTTTAACATGAAGAAAGGCAGAAGAAATTACAATTTTAACATAGAAAAATGCAGAAGAAATTACAATTTTAACATGAAGAAAGGCAGAAGAAATTACAATTTGAACATAGAAAAATGCAGAAGAAATTACAATTTGAACATGAAGAAAGGCAGAAGAAATTACAATTTTAACATAGAAAAATGCAGAAGAAATTACAATTTGAACATGAAGAAAGGCAGAAGAAATTACAATTTGAACATGAAGAAAGGCAGAAGAAATTACAATTTTAACATAGAAAAATGCAGAAGAAATTACAATTTTAACATAGAAAAATGCAGAAGAAATTACAATTGGAACATGAAGAAAGGCAGAAGAAATTACAATTTTAACATGAAGAAAGGCAGAAGAAATTACAATTTTAACATAGAAAAATGCAGAAGAAATTACAATTTGAACATGAAGAAAGGCAGAAGAAATTACAATTTGAACATAGAAAAATGCAGAAGAAATTACAATTTGAACATGAAGAAAGGCAGAAGAAATTACAATTTTAACATAGAAAAATGCAGAAGAAATTACAATTTGAACATGAAGAAAGGCAGAAGAAATTACAATTTGAACATGAAGAAAGGCAGAAGAAATTACAATTTTAACATAGAAAAATGCAGAAGAAATTACAATTTTAACATGAAGAAAGGCAGAAGAAATTACAATTTTAACATAGAAAAATGCAGAAGAAATTACAATTTGAACATGAAGAAAGGCAGAAGAAATTACAATTTTAACATAGAAAAATGCAGAAGAAATTACAATTTGAACATGAAGAAAGGCAGAAGAAATTACAATTTTAACATAGAAAAATGCAGAAGAAATTACAATTTTAACATAGAAAAATGCAGAAGAAATTACAATTTGAACATGAAGAAAGGCAGAAGAAATTACAATTTTAACATGAAGAAAGGCAGAAGAAATTACAATTTTAACATAGAAAAATGCAGAAGAAATTACAATTTGAACATGAAGAAAGGCAGAAGAAATTACAATTTTAACATAGAAAAATGCAGAAGAAATTACAATTTGAACATGAAGAAAGGCAGAAGAAATTACAATTTGACCATAGAAAAATGCAGAAGAAATTACAATTTGAACATGAAGAAAGGCAGAAGAAATTACAATTTTAACATAGAAAAATGCAGAAGAAATTACAATTTGAACATGAAGAAAGGCAGAAGAAATTACAATTTTAACATAGAAAAATGCAGAAGAAATTACAATTTTAACATAGAAAAATGCAGAAGAAATTACAATTTTAACATAGAAAAATGCAGAAGAAATTACAATTTGAACATGAAGAAAGGCAGAAGAAATTACAATTTTAACATGAAGAAAGGCAGAAGAAATTACAATTTTAACATAGAAAAATGCAGAAGAAATTACAATTTGAACATGAAGAAAGGCAGAAGAAATTACAATTTTAACATAGAAAAATGCAGAAGAAATTACAATTTGAACATGAAGAAAGGCAGAAGAAATTACAATTTGAACATAGAAAAATGCAGAAGAAATTACAATTTGAACATGAAGAAAGGCAGAAGAAATTACAATTTTAACATAGAAAAATGCAGAAGAAATTACAATTTTAACATAGAAAAATGCAGAAGAAATTACAATTTGAACATAGAAAAATGCAGAAGAAATTACAATTTTAACATAGAAAAATGCAGAAGAAATTACAATTTGAACATGAAGAAAGGCAAAAGAAATTACAATTTTAACATAGAAAAATGCAGAAGAAATTACAATTTGCACATGAAGAAAGGCAGAAGAAATTACAATTTTAACATAGAAAAATGCAGAAGAAATTACAATTGGAACATGAAGAAAGGCAGAAGAAATTACAATTTTAACATAGAAAAATGCAGAAGAAATTACAATTTGAACATGAAGAAAGGCAGAAGAAATTACAATTTTAACATAGAAAAATGCAGAAGAAATTACAATTTGAACATGAAGAAAGGCAGAAGAAATTACAATTTGAACATGAAGAAAGGCAGAAGAAATTACAATTTGAACATGAAGAAAGGCAGAAGAAATTACAATTTGAACATGAAGAAAGGCAGAAGAAATTACAATTTTAACATAGAAAAATGCAGAAGAAATTACAATTTGAACATGAAGAAAGGCAGAAGAAATTACAATTTTAACATAGAAAAATGCAGAAGAAATTACAATTTGAACATGAAGAAAGGCAGAAGAAATTACAATTTTAACATAGAAAAATGCAGAAGAAATTACAATTTGAACATGAAGAAAGGCAGAAGAAATTACAATTTGAACATGAAGAAAGGCAGAAGAAATTACAATTTGAACATGAAGAAAGGCAGAAGAAATTACAATTTTAACATGAAGAAAGGCAGAAGAAATTACAATTTGAACATGAAGAAAGGCAGAAGAAATTACAATTTTAACATAGAAAAATGCAGAAGAAATTACAATTTTAACATGAAGAAAGGCAGAAGAAATTACAATTTGAACATAGAAAAATGCAGAAGAAATTACAATTTGAACATGAAGAAAGGCAGAAGAAATTACAATTTTAACATAGAAAAATGCAGAAGAAATTACAATTTGAACATGAAGAAAGGCAGAAGAAATTACAATTTGAACATGAAGAAAGGCAGAAGAAATTACAATTTTAACATAGAAAAATGCAGAAGAAATTACAATTTTAACATAGAAAAATGCAGAAGAAATTACAATTTGAACATGAAGAAAGGCAGAAGAAATTACAATTTTAACATGAAGAAAGGCAGAAGAAATTACAATTTTAACATAGAAAAATGCAGAAGAAATTACAATTTGAACATGAAGAAAGGCAGAAGAAATTACAATTTGAACATAGAAAAATGCAGAAGAAATTACAATTTGAACATGAAGAAAGGCAGAAGAAATTACAATTTTAACATAGAAAAATGCAGAAGAAATTACAATTTGAACATGAAGAAAGGCAGAAGAAATTACAATTTGAACATGAAGAAAGGCAGAAGAAATTACAATTTTAACATAGAAAAATGCAGAAGAAATTACAATTTTAACATGAAGAAAGGCAGAAGAAATTACAATTTTAACATAGAAAAATGCAGAAGAAATTACAATTTGAACATGAAGAAAGGCAGAAGAAATTACAATTTTAACATAGAAAAATGCAGAAGAAATTACAATTTGAACATGAAGAAAGGCAGAAGAAATTACAATTTTAACATAGAAAAATGCAGAAGAAATTACAATTTTAACATAGAAAAATGCAGAAGAAATTACAATTTGAACATGAAGAAAGGCAGAAGAAATTACAATTTTAACATGAAGAAAGGCAGAAGAAATTACAATTTTAACATAGAAAAATGCAGAAGAAATTACAATTTGAACATGAAGAAAGGCAGAAGAAATTACAATTTTAACATAGAAAAATGCAGAAGAAATTACAATTTGAACATGAAGAAAGGCAGAAGAAATTACAATTTGAACATGAAGAAAGGCAGAAGAAATTACAATTTTAACATAGAAAAATGCAGAAGAAATTACAATTTGAACATGAAGAAAGGCAGAAGAAATTACAATTTTAACATGAAGAAAGGCAGAAGAAATTACAATTTTAACATAGAAAAATGCAGAAGAAATTACAATTTGAACATGAAGAAAGGCAGAAGAAATTACAATTTTAACATAGAAAAATGCAGAAGAAATTACAATTTGAACATGAAGAAAGGCAGAAGAAATTACAATTTGAACATGAAGAAAGGCAGAAGAAATTACAATTTTAACATAGAAAAATGCAGAAGAAATTACAATTTGAACATGAAGAAAGGCAGAAGAAATTACAATTTTAACATAGAAAAATGCAGAAGAAATTACAATTTGAACATGAAGAAAGGCAGAAGAAATTACAATTTGAACATGAAGAAAGGCAGAAGAAATTACAATTTTAACATAGAAAAATGCAGAAGAAATTACAATGTGAACATGAAGAAAGGCAGAAGAAATTACAATTTGAACATGAAGAAAGGCAGAAGAAATTACAATTTGAACATGAAGAAAGGCAGAAGAAATTACAATTTGAACATGAAGAAAGGCAGAAGAAATTACAATTTGAACATGAAGAAAGGCAGAAGAAATTACAATTTTAACATAGAAAAATGCAGAAGAAATTACAATTTGAACATGAAGAAAGGCAGAAGAAATTACAATTTGAACATGAAGAAAGGCAGAAGAAATTACAATTTTAACATAGAAAAATGCAGAAGAAATTACAATTTGAACATGAAGAAAGGCAGAAGAAATTACAATTTGAACATGAAGAAAGGCAGAAGAAATTACAATTTTAACATGAAGAAAGGCAGAAGAAATTACAATTTTAACATGAAGAAAGGCAGAAGAAATTACAATTTGAACATGAAGAAAGGCAGAAGAAATTACAATTTGAACATGAAGAAAGGCAGAAGAAATTACAATTTTAACATAGAAAAATGCAGAAGAAATTACAATTTGAACATGAAGAAAGGCAGAAGAAATTACAATTTTAACATAGAAAAATGCAGAAGAAATTACAATTTGAACATGAAGAAAGGCAGAAGAAATTACAATTTTAACATAGCAAAATGCAGAAGAAATTACAATGTGAACATGAAGAAAGGCAGAAGAAATTACAATTTGAACATGAAGAAAGGCAGAAGAAATTACAATTTGAACATGAAGAAAGGCAGAAGAAATTACAATTTGAACATGAAGAAAGGCAGAAGAAATTACAATTTGAACATGAAGAAAGGCAGAAGAAATTACAATTTTAACATAGAAAAATGCAGAAGAAATTACAATTTGAACATGAAGAAAGGCAGAAGAAATTACAATTTGAACATGAAGAAAGGCAGAAGAAATTACAATTTTAACATAGAAAAATGCAGAAGAAATTACAATTTGAACATGAAGAAAGGCAGAAGAAATTACAATGTTAACATAGAAAAATGCAGAAGAAATTACAATTTGAACATGAAGAAAGGCAGAAGAAATTACAATTTTAACATAGAAAAATGCAGAAGAAATTACAATTTTAACATGAAGAAAGGCAGAAGAAATTACAATTTTAACATAGAAAAATGCAGAAGAAATTACAATTTGAACATGAAGAAAGGCAGAAGAAATTACAATTTTAACATAGAAAAATGCAGAAGAAATTACAATTTGAACATGAAGAAAGGCAGAAGAAATTACAATTTTAACATAGAAAAATGCAGAAGAAATTACAATTTTAACATGAAGAAAGGCAGAAGAAATTACAATTTGAACATGAAGAAAGGCAGAAGAAATTACAATTTTAACATAGCAAAATGCAGAAGAAATTACAATGTGAACATGAAGAAAGGCAGAAGAAATTACAATTTGAACATGAAGAAAGGCAGAAGAAATTACAATTTGAACATGAAGAAAGGCAGAAGAAATTACAATTTGAACATGAAGAAAGGCAGAAGAAATTACAATTTTAACATGAAGAAAGGCAGAAGAATTTACAATTTTAACATGAAGAAAGGCAGAAGAAATTACAATTTGAACATGAAGAAAGGCAGAAGAAATTACAATTTGAACATGAAGAAAGGCAGAAGAAATTACAATTTTAACATAGAAAAATGCAGAAGAAATTACAATTTGAACATGAAGAAAGGCAGAAGAAATTACAATTTTAACATAGAAAAATGCAGAAGAAATTACAATTTGAACATGAAGAAAGGCAGAAGAAATTACAATTTTAACATAGAAAAATGCAGAAGAAATTACAATTTTAACATGAAGAAAGGCAGAAGAAATTACAATTTTAACATAGAAAAATGCAGAAGAAATTACAATTTGAACATGAAGAAAGGCAGAAGAAATTACAATTTTAACATAGAAAAATGCAGAAGAAATTACAATTTGAACATGAAGAAAGGCAGAAGAAATTACAATTTTAACATAGAAAAATGCAGAAGAAATTACAATTTTAACATGAAGAAAGGCAGAAGAAATTACAATTTTAACATAGAAAAATGCAGAAGAAATTACAATTTGAACATGAAGAAAGGCAGAAGAAATTACAATTTTAACATAGAAAAATGCAGAAGAAATTACAATTTGAACATGAAGAAAGGCAGAAGAAATTACAATTTGAACATGAAGAAAGGCAGAAGAAATTACAATTTTAACATAGCAAAATGCAGAAGAAATTACAATGTGAACATGAAGAAAGGCAGAAGAAATTACAATTTGAACATGAAGAAAGGCAGAAGAAATTACAATTTGAACATGAAGAAAGGCAGAAGAAATTACAATTTGAACATGAAGAAAGGCAGAAGAAATTACAATTTTAACATGAAGAAAGGCAGAAGAATTTACAATTTTAACATGAAGAAAGGCAGAAGAAATTACAATTTGAACATGAAGAAAGGCAGAAGAAATTACAATTTTAACATGAAGAAAGGCAGAAGAAATTACAATTTTAACATAGCAAAATGCAGAAGAAATTACAATGTGAACATGAAGAAAGGCAGAAGAAATTACAATTTGAACATGAAGAAAGGCAGAAGAAATTACAATTTGAACATGAAGAAAGGCAGAAGAAATTACAATTTTAACATGAAGAAAGGCAGAAGAAATTACAATTTGAACATGAAGAAAGGCAGAAGAAATTACAATTTTAACATAGAAAAATGCAGAAGAAATTACAATTTGAACATGAAGAAAGGCAGAAGAAATTACAATTTTAACATGAAGAAAGGCAGAAGAAATTACAATTTGAACATGAAGAAAGGCAGAAGAAATTACAATTTTAACATAGAAAAATGCAGAAGAAATTACAATTTGAACATGAAGAAAGGCAGAAGAAATTACAATTTTAACATAGAAAAATGCAGAAGAAATTACAATTTGAACATGAAGAAAGGCAGAAGAAATTACAATTTGAACATGAAGAAAGGCAGAAGAAATTACAATTTGAACATGAAGAAAGGCAGAAGAAATTACAATTTGAACATGAAGAAAGGCAGAAGAAATTACAATTTGAACATGAAGAAAGGCAGAAGAAATTACAATTTTAACATGAAGAAAGGCAGAAGAAATTACAATTTGAACATGAAGAAAGGCAGAAGAAATTACAATTTTAACATAGAAAAATGCAGAAGAAATTACAATTTGAACATGAAGAAAGGCAGAAGAAATTACAATTTGAACATAGAAAAATGCAGAAGAAATTACAATTTGAACATGAAGAAAGGCAGAAGAAATTACAATTTGAACATGAAGAAAGGCAGAAGAAATTACAATTTTAACATGAAGAAAGGCAGAAGAAATTACAATTTGAACATGAAGAAAGGCAGAAGAAATTACAATTTTAACATAGAAAAATGCAGAAGAAATTACAATTTGAACATGAAGAAAGGCAGAAGAAATTACAATTTGAACATGAAGAAAGGCAGAAGAAATTACAATTTGAACATGAAGAAAGGCAGAAGAAATTACAATTTTAACATAGAAAAATGCAGAAGAAATTACAATTTGAACATGAAGAAAGGCAGAAGAAATTACAATTTTAACATGAAGAAAGGCAGAAGAAATTACAATTTGAACATGAAGAAAGGCAGAAGAAATTACAATTTTAACATAGAAAAATGCAGAAGAAATTACAATTTGAACATGAAGAAAGGCAGAAGAAATTACAATTTTAACATAGAAAAATGCAGAAGAAATTACAATTTGAACATGAAGAAAGGCAGAAGAAATTACAATTTGAACATGAAGAAAGGCAGAAGAAATTACAATTTGAACATGAAGAAAGGCAGAAGAAATTACAATTTGAACATGAAGAAAGGCAGAAGAAATTACAATTTGAACATGAAGAAAGGCAGAAGAAATTACAATTTTAACATGAAGAAAGGCAGAAGAAATTACAATTTGAACATGAAGAAAGGCAGAAGAAATTACAATTTTAACATAGAAAAATGCAGAAGAAATTACAATTTGAACATGAAGAAAGGCAGAAGAAATTACAATTTGAACATAGAAAAATGCAGAAGAAATTACAATTTGAACATGAAGAAAGGCAGAAGAAATTACAATTTGAACATGAAGAAAGGCAGAAGAAATTACAATTTTAACATGAAGAAAGGCAGAAGAAATTACAATTTGAACATGAAGAAAGGCAGAAGAAATTACAATTTTAACATAGAAAAATGCAGAAGAAATTACAATTTGAACATGAAGAAAGGCAGAAGAAATTACAATTTGAACATGAAGAAAGGCAGAAGAAATTACAATTTTAACATAGAAAAATGCAGAAGAAATTACAATTTGAACATGAAGAAAGGCAGAAGAAATTACAATTTGAACATGAAGAAAGGCAGAAGAAATTACAATTTGAACATGAAGAAAGGCAGAAGAAATTACAATTTGAACATGAAGAAAGGCAGAAGAAATTACAATTTTAACATAGAAAAATGCAGAAGAAATTACAATTTGAACATGAAGAAAGGCAGAAGAAATTACAATTTTAACATAGAAAAATGCAGAAGAAATTACAATTTGAACATGAAAATATGCAGGAGAAATTACAATTTGAACAAAGAAAAATGCAGAAGAAATTACAATTTGAACATGAAGAAAGGCAGAAGAAATTACAATTTTTACATAGAAAAATGCAGAAGAAATTACAATTTGAACATGAAAAAATGCAGAAGAAATTACAATTTTAACATAGAAAAATGCAGAAGAAATTACAATTTGAACATGAAGAAAGGCAGAAGAAATTACAATTTGAACATGAAGAAAGGCAGAAGAAATTACAATTTGAACATGAAGAAAGGCAGAAGAAATTACAATTTTAACATGAAGAAAGGCAGAAGAAATTACAATTATAACATGAAGAAAGGCAGAAGAAATTACAATTTGAACATAGAAAAATGCAGAAGAAATTACAATTTTAACATAGAAAAATGCAGAAGAAATTACAATTTGAACATGAAAAAATGCAGAAGAAATTACAATTTTAACATAGAAAAATGCAGAAGAAATTACAATTTGAACATGAAGAAAGGCAGAAGAAATTACAATTTGAACATGAAGAAAGGCAGAAGAAATTACAATTTTAACATGAAGAAAGGCAGAAGAAATTACAATTTGAACATAGAAAAATGCAGAAGAAATTACAATTTGAACATGAAGAAAGGCAGAAGAAATTACAATTTTAACATAGGAAAATGCAGAAGAAATTACAATTTGAACATGAAGAAAGGCAAAAGAAATTATAATTTTAACATAGAAAAATGCAGAAGAAATTACAATTTTAACATGAAGAAAGGCAGAAGAAATTACAATTTGAACATGAAGAAAGGCAGAAGAAATTATAATTTGAGCATGAAGAAAGGCAGAAGAAATTACAATTTGAACATGAAGAAAGGCAGAAGAAATTACAATTTTAACATAGAAAAATGCAGAAGAAATTACAATTTGAACATGAAGAAAGGCAGAAGAAATTACAATTTTAACATAGAAAAATGCAGAAGAAATTACAATTTGAACATGAAGAAAGGCAGAAGAAATTACAATTTGAACATGAAGAAAGGCAGAAGAAATTACAATTTGAACATGAAGAAAGGCAGAAGAAATTACAATTTTAACATAGAAAAATGCAGAAGAAATTACAATTTGAACATGAAGAAAGGCAGAAGAAATTACAATTTTAACATAGAAAAATGCAGAAGAAATTACAATTTGAACATAAAGAAAGGCAGAACAAATTACAATTTTAACATAGAAAAATGCAGAAGAAATTACAATTTGAACATGAAGAAAGGCAGAAGAAATTACAATTTTAACATAGAAAAATGCAGAAGAAATTACGATTTGAACATGAAGAAAGGCAGAAGAAATTACAATTTTAACATGAAGAAAGGCAGAAGAAATTACAATTTGAACATGAAGAAAGGCAGAAGAAATTACAATTTTAACATAGAAAAATGCAGAAGAAATTACAATGTGAACATGAAGAAAGGCAGAAGAAATTACAATTTTAACATAGAAAAATGCAGAAGAAATTACAATTTGAACATGAAGAAAGGCAGAAGAAATTACAATTTTAACATAGAAAAATGCAGAAGAAATTTCAATTTGAACATGAAGAAAGGCAGAAGAAATTACAATTTTAACATGAAGAAAGGCAGAAGAAATTACAATTTTAACATGAAGAAAGGCAGAAGAAATTACAATTTTAACATGAAGAAAGGCAGAAGAAATTACAATTTGAACATGAAGAAAGGCAGAAGAAATTACAATTTTAACATAGAAAAATGCAGAAGAAATTACAATGTGAACATGAAGAAAGGCAGAAGAAATTACAATTTTAACATAGAAAAATGCAGAAGAAATTACAATTTGAACATGAAGAAAGGCAGAAGAAATTACAATTTTAACATAGAAAAATGCAGAAGAAATTACAATTTTAACATGAAGAAAGGCAGAAGAAATTACAATTTTAACATGAAGAAAGGCAGAAGAAATTACAATTTTAACATGAAGAAAGGCAGAAGAAATTACAATTTGAACATGAAGAAAGGCAGAAGAAATTACAATTTTAACATAGAAAAATGCAGAAGAAATTACAATTTGAACATGAAGAAAGGCAGAAGAAATTACAATTTTAACATAGAAAAATGCAGAAGAAATTACAATTTGAACATGAAGAAAGGCAGAAGAAATTACAATTTTAACATAGAAAAATGCAGAAGAAATTACAATTTGAACATGAAGAAAGGCAGAAGAAATTACAATTTTAACATGAAGAAAGGCAGAAGAAATTACAATTTTAACATAGCAAAATGCAGAAGAAATTACAATGTGAACATGAAGAAAGGCAGAAGAAATTACAATTTGAACATGAAGAAAGGCAGAAGAAATTACAATTTGAACATGAAGAAAGGCAGAAGAAATTACAATTTGAACATGAAGAAAGGCAGAAGAAATTACAATTTTAACATGAAGAAAGGCAGAAGAAATTACAATTTGAACATGAAGAAAGGCAGAAGAAATTACAATTTTAACATAGAAAAATGCAGAAGAAATTACAATTTGAACATGAAGAAAGGCAGAAGAAATTACAATTTGAACATGAAGAAAGGCAGAAGAAATTACAATTTGAACATGAAGAAAGGCAGAAGAAATTACAATTTTAACATGAAGAAAGGCAGAAGAAATTACAATTTTAACATAGAAAAATGCAGAAGAAATTACAATTTGAACATGAAGAAAGGCAGAAGAAATTACAATTTTAACATAGAAAAATGCAGAAGAAATTACAATTTGAACATGAAGAAAGGCAGAAGAAATTACAATTTTAACATAGAAAAATGCAGAAGAAATTACAATTTGAACATGAAGAAAGGCAGAAGAAATTACAATTTTAACATAGAAAAATGCAGAAGAAATTACAATTTGAACATGAAGAAAGGCAGAAGAAATTACAATTTGAACATGAAGAAAGGCAGAAGAAATTACAATTTTAACATGAAGAAAGGCAGAAGAAATTACAATTTTAACATAGAAAAATGCAGAAGAAATTACAATTTGAACATGAAAATATGCAGAAGAAATTACAATTTGAACATGAAGAAAGGCAGAAGAAATTACAATTTTAACATAGAAAAATGCAGAAGAAATTATAATTTGAACATGAAGAAAGGCAGAAGAAATTACAATTTTAACATCGAAAAATGCAGAAGAAATTACAATTTGAACATGAAAATATGCAGAAGAAATTACAATTTGAACATGAAGAAAGGCAGAAGAAATTACAATTTTAACATAGAAAAATGCAGAAGAAATTACAATTTGAACATGAAGAAAGGCAGAAGAAATTACAATTTTAACATAGAAAAATGCAGAAGAAATTACAATTTGAACATGAAAATATGCAGAAGAAATTACAATTTGAACATGAAGAAAGGCAGAAGAAATTACAATTTTAACATAGAAAAATGCAGAAGAAATTACAATTTGAACATGAAGAAAGACAGAAGAAATTACAATTTGAACATGAAGAAAGGCAGAAGAAATTATAATTTTAACATAGAAAAATGCAGAAGAAATTACAATTTGAACATGAAGAAAGACAGAAGAAATTACAATTTTAACATGAAGAAAGGCAGAAGAAATTACAATTTTAACATAAAAAAATGCAGAAGAAATTACAATTTGAACATGAAAATATGCAGAAGAAATTACAATTTGAACATGAAGAAAGGCAGAAGAAATTACAATTTTAACATAGAAAAATGCAGAAGAAATTACAATTTGAACATGAAAAAATGCAGAAGAAATTACAATTTTAACATAGAAAAATGCAGAAGAAATTACAATTTGAACATGAAAATATGCAGAAGAAATTACAATTTGAACATGAAGAAAGGCAGAAGAAATTACAATTTTAACATAGAAAAATGCAGAAGAAATTACAATTTGAACATGAAGAAAGACAGAAGAAATTACAATTTGAACATGAAGAAAGGCAGAAGAAATTATAATTTTAACATAGAAAAATGCAGAAGAAATTACAATTTGAACATGAAGAAAGACAGAAGAAATTACAATTTTAACATGAAGAAAGGCAGAAGAAATTACAATTTTAACATAGAAAAATGCAGAAGAAATTACAATTTGAACATGAAGAAAGGCAGAAGAAATTACAATTTGAACATGAAGAAAGGCAGAAGAAATTACAATTTGAACATGAAGAAAGGCAGAAGAAATTACAATTTGAACATGAAGAAAGGCAGAAGAAATTACAATTTTAACATAGAAAAATGCAGCAGAAATTACAATTTGAACATGAAGAAAGGCAGAAGAAATTACAATTTTAACATAGAAAAATGCAGAAGAAATTACAATTTGAACATGAAGAAAGGCAGAAGAAATTACAATTTGAACATGAAGAAAGGCAGAAGAAATTACAATTTTAACATGAAGAAAGGCAGAAGAAATTACAATTTTAACATGAAGAAAGGCAGAAGAAATTACAATTTTAACATAGAAAAATGCAGAAGAAATTACAATTTGAACATGAAGAAAGGCAGAAGAAATTACAATTTTAACATAGAAAAATGCAGAAGAAATTACAATTTGAACATGAAGAAAGGCAGAAGAAATTACAATTTGAACATGAAGAAAGACAGAAGAAATTACAATTTTAACATAGAAAAATGCAGAAGAAATTACAATTTGAACATGAAGAAAGGCAGAAGAAATTACAATTTGAACATGAAGAAAGGCAGAAGAAATTACAATTTGAACATAGAAAAATGCAGAAGAAATTACAATTTGAACATGAAGAAAGGCAGAAGAAATTACAATTTTAACATAGAAAAATGCAGAAGAAATTACAATTTGAACATGAAGAAATGCAGAAGAAATTACAATTTGAACATGAAGAAAGGCAGAAGAAATTACAATTTGAACATGAAGAAAGGCAGAAGAAATTACAATTTTAACAAAGAAAAATTCAGAAGAAATTACAATTTTAACATAGAAAAATGCAGAAGAAATTACAATTTGAACATGAAGAAAGGCAGAAGAAATTACAATTTTAACATGAAGAAAGGCAGAAGAAATTACAATTTTAACATGAAGAAAGGCAGAAGAAATTACAATTTGAACATGAAGAAAGGCAGAAGAAATTACAATTTTAACAAAGAAAAATGCAGAAGAAATTACAATTTTAACATGAAGAAAGGCAGAAGAAATTACAATTTGAACATGAAGAAAGGCAGAAGAAATTACAATTTTAACAAAGAAAAATTCAGAAGAAATTACAATTTTAACATAGAAAAATGCAGAAGAAATTACAATTTGAACATGAAGAAAGGCAGAAGAAATTACAATTTTAACATGAAGAAAGGCAGAAGAAATTACAATTTTAACATGAAGAAAGGCAGAAGAAATTACAATTTTAACATAGAAAAATGCAGAAGAAATTACAATTTGAACATGAAGAAAGGCAGAAGAAATTACAATTTTAACATAGAAAAATGCAGAAGAAATTACAATTTGAACATGAAGAAAGGCAGAAGAAATTACAATTTGAACATGAAGAAAGACAGAAGAAATTACAATTTTAACATAGAAAAATGCAGAAGAAATTACAATTTGAACATGAAGAAAGGCAGAAGAAATTACAATTTGAACATGAAGAAAGGCAGAAGAAATTACAATTTGAACATAGAAAAATGCAGAAGAAATTACAATTTGAACATGAAGAAAGGCAGAAGAAATTACAATTTTAACATAGAAAAATGCAGAAGAAATTACAATTTGAACATGAAGAAATGCAGAAGAAATTACAATTTGAACATGAAGAAAGGCAGAAGAAATTACAATTTTAACAAAGAAAAATGCAGAAGAAATTACAATTTGAACATGAAGAAAGGCAGAAGAAATTACAATTTGAACATGAAGAAAGGCAGAAGAAATTACAATTTGAACATGAAGAAAGGCAGAAGAAATTACAATTTGAACATGAAGAAAGGCAGAAGAAATTACAATTTGAACATGAAGAAAGGCAGAAGAAATTACAATTTTAACATAGAAAAATGCAGAAGAAATTACAATTTGAACATGAAGAAAGGCAGAAGAAATTACAATTTGAACATGAAGAAAGGCAGAAGAAATTACAATTTTAACATGAAGAAAGGCAGAAGAAATTACAATTTGAACATGAAGAAAGGCAGAAGAAATTACAATTTTAACAAAGAAAAATGCAGAAGAAATTACAATTTTAACATAGAAAAATGCAGAAGAAATTACAATTTTAACATAGAAAAATGCAGAAGAAATTACAATTTGAACATGAAGAAAGGCAGAAGAAATTACAATTTTAACATGAAGAAAGGCAGAAGAAATTACAATTTTAACATGAAGAAAGGCAGAAGAAATTACAATTTTAACATAGAAAAATGCAGAAGAAATTACAATTTGAACATGAAGAAAGGCAGAAGAAATTACAATTTTAACATAGAAAAATGCAGAAGAAATTACAATTTGAACATGAAGAAAGGCAGAAGAAATTACAATTTGAACATGAAGAAAGACAGAAGAAATTACAATTTTAACATAGAAAAATGCAGAAGAAATTACAATTTGAACATGAAGAAAGGCAGAAGAAATTACAATTTGAACATGAAGAAAGGCAGAAGAAATTACAATTTGAACATAGAAAAATGCAGAAGAAATTACAATTTGAACATGAAGAAAGGCAGAAGAAATTACAATTTTAACATAGAAAAATGCAGAAGAAATTACAATTTGAACATGAAGAAATGCAGAAGAAATTACAATTTGAACATGAAGAAAGGCAGAAGAAATTACAATTTTAACAAAGAAAAATGCAGAAGAAATTACAATTTGAACATGAAGAAAGGCAGAAGAAATTACAATTTGAACATGAAGAAAGGCAGAAGAAATTACAATTTGAACATGAAGAAAGGCAGAAGAAATTACAATTTGAACATGAAGAAAGGCAGAAGAAATTACAATTTGAACATGAAGAAAGGCAGAAGAAATTACAATTTTAACAAAGAAAAATTCAGAAGAAATTACAATTTTAACATAGAAAAATGCAGAAGAAATTACAATTTGAACATGAAGAAAGGCAGAAGAAATTACAATTTTAACATGAAGAAAGGCAGAAGAAATTACAATTTTAACATGAAGAAAGGCAGAAGAAATTACAATTTGAACATGAAGAAAGGCAGAAGAAATTACAATTTTAACAAAGAAAAATGCAGAAGAAATTACAATTTTAACATGAAGAAAGGCAGAAGAAATTACAATTTAACATGAAGAAAGGCAGAAGAAATTACAATTTTAACAAAGAAAAATTCAGAAGAAATTACAATTTTAACATAGAAAAATGCAGAAGAAATTACAATTTGAACATGAAGAAAGGCAGAAGAAATTACAATTTTAACATGAAGAAAGGCAGAAGAAATTACAATTTTAACATGAAGAAAGGCAGAAGAAATTACAATTTTAACATAGAAAAATGCAGAAGAAATTACAATTTGAACATGAAGAAAGGCAGAAGAAATTACAATTTTAACATAGAAAAATGCAGAAGAAATTACAATTTGAACATGAAGAAAGGCAGAAGAAATTACAATTTGAACATGAAGAAAGACAGAAGAAATTACAATTTTAACATAGAAAAATGCAGAAGAAATTACAATTTGAACATGAAGAAAGGCAGAAGAAATTACAATTTGAACATGAAGAAAGGCAGAAGAAATTACAATTTGAACATAGAAAAATGCAGAAGAAATTACAATTTGAACATGAAGAAAGGCAGAAGAAATTACAATTTTAACATAGAAAAATGCAGAAGAAATTACAATTTGAACATGAAGAAATGCAGAAGAAATTACAATTTGAACATGAAGAAAGGCAGAAGAAATTACAATTTTAACAAAGAAAAATGCAGAAGAAATTACAATTTGAACATGAAGAAAGGCAGAAGAAATTACAATTTGAACATGAAGAAAGGCAGAAGAAATTACAATTTGAACATGAAGAAAGGCAGAAGAAATTACAATTTGAACATGAAGAAAGGCAGAAGAAATTACAATTTGAACATGAAGAAAGGCAGAAGAAATTACAATTTTAACATAGAAAAATGCAGAAGAAATTACAATTTGAACATGAAGAAAGGCAGAAGAAATTACAATTTTAACATGAAGAAAGGCAGAAGAAATTACAATTTTAACATGAAGAAAGGCAGAAGAAATTACAATTTTAACATGAAGAAAGGCAGAAGAAATTACAATTTTAACATAGAAAAATGCAGAAGAAATTACAATTTGAACATGAAGAAAGGCAGAAGAAATTACAATTTTAACATAGAAAAATGCAGAAGAAATTACAATTTGAACATGAAGAAAGGCAGAAGAAATTACAATTTGAACATGAAGAAAGACAGAAGAAATTACAATTTTAACATAGAAAAATGCAGAAGAAATTACAATTTGAACATGAAGAAAGGCAGAAGAAATTACAATTTGAACATGAAGAAAGGCAGAAGAAATTACAATTTGAACATAGAAAAATGCAGAAGAAATTACAATTTGAACATGAAGAAAGGCAGAAGAAATTACAATTTTAACATAGAAAAATGCAGAAGAAATTACAATTTGAACATGAAGAAATGCAGAAGAAATTACAATTTGAACATGAAGAAAGGCAGAAGAAATTACAATTTTAACAAAGAAAAATGCAGAAGAAATTACAATTTGAACATGAAGAAAGGCAGAAGAAATTACAATTTGAACATGAAGAAAGGCAGAAGAAATTACAATTTGAACATGAAGAAAGGCAGAAGAAATTACAATTTGAACATGAAGAAAGGCAGAAGAAATTACAATTTGAACATGAAGAAAGGCAGAAGAAATTACAATTTTAACATAGAAAAATGCAGAAGAAATTACAATTTGAACATGAAGAAAGGCAGAAGAAATTACAATTTTAACATGAAGAAAGGCAGAAGAAATTACAATTTTAACATGAAGAAAGGCAGAAGAAATTACAATTTGAACATGAAGAAAGGCAGAAGAAATTACAATTTTAACAAAGAAAAATGCAGAAGAAATTACAATTTTAACATAGAAAAATGCAGAAGAAATTACAATTTTAACATAGAAAAATGCAGAAGAAATTACAATTTGAACATGAAGAAAGGCAGAAGAAATTACAATTTTAACATGAAGAAAGGCAGAAGAAATTACAATTTTAACATGAAGAAAGGCAGAAGAAATTACAATTTTAACATAGAAAAATGCAGAAGAAATTACAATTTGAACATGAAGAAAGGCAGAAGAAATTACAATTTTAACATAGAAAAATGCAGAAGAAATTACAATTTGAACATGAAGAAAGGCAGAAGAAATTACAATTTGAACATGAAGAAAGACAGAAGAAATTACAATTTTAACATAGAAAAATGCAGAAGAAATTACAATTTGAACATGAAGAAAGGCAGAAGAAATTACAATTTGAACATGAAGAAAGGCAGAAGAAATTACAATTTGAACATAGAAAAATGCAGAAGAAATTACAATTTGAACATGAAGAAAGGCAGAAGAAATTACAATTTTAACATAGAAAAATGCAGAAGAAATTACAATTTGAACATGAAGAAATGCAGAAGAAATTACAATTTGAACATGAAGAAAGGCAGAAGAAATTACAATTTTAACAAAGAAAAATGCAGAAGAAATTACAATTTGAACATGAAGAAAGGCAGAAGAAATTACAATTTGAACATGAAGAAAGGCAGAAGAAATTACAATTTGAACATGAAGAAAGGCAGAAGAAATTACAATTTTAACATAGAAAAATGCAGAAGAAATTACAATTTGAACATGAAGAAAGGCAGAAGAAATTACAATTTGAACATGAAGAAAGGCAGAAGAAATTACAATTTTAACATGAAGAAAGGCAGAAGAAATTACAATTTGAACATGAAGAAAGGCAGAAGAAATTACAATTTTAACAAAGAAAAATGCAGAAGAAATTACAATTTTAACATAGAAAAATGCAGAAGAAATTACAATTTTAACATAGAAAAATGCAGAAGAAATTACAATTTGAACATGAAGAAAGGCAGAAGAAATTACAATTTTAACATGAAGAAAGGCAGAAGAAATTACAATTTTAACATGAAGAAAGGCAGAAGAAATTACAATTTTAACATAGAAAAATGCAGAAGAAATTACAATTTGAACATGAAGAAAGGCAGAAGAAATTACAATTTTAACATAGAAAAATGCAGAAGAAATTACAATTTGAACATGAAGAAAGGCAGAAGAAATTACAATTTGAACATGAAGAAAGACAGAAGAAATTACAATTTTAACATAGAAAAATGCAGAAGAAATTACAATTTGAACATGAAGAAAGGCAGAAGAAATTACAATTTGAACATGAAGAAAGGCAGAAGAAATTACAATTTGAACATAGAAAAATGCAGAAGAAATTACAATTTGAACATGAAGAAAGGCAGAAGAAATTACAATTTTAACATAGAAAAATGCAGAAGAAATTACAATTTGAACATGAAGAAATGCAGAAGAAATTACAATTTGAACATGAAGAAAGGCAGAAGAAATTACAATTTTAACAAAGAAAAATGCAGAAGAAATTACAATTTGAACATGAAGAAAGGCAGAAGAAATTACAATTTGAACATGAAGAAAGGCAGAAGAAATTACAATTTGAACATGAAGAAAGGCAGAAGAAATTACAATTTGAACATGAAGAAAGGCAGAAGAAATTACAATTTGAACATGAAGAAAGGCAGAAGAAATTACAATTTTAACAAAGAAAAATTCAGAAGAAATTACAATTTTAACATAGAAAAATGCAGAAGAAATTACAATTTGAACATGAAGAAAGGCAGAAGAAATTACAATTTTAACATGAAGAAAGGCAGAAGAAATTACAATTTTAACATGAAGAAAGGCAGAAGAAATTACAATTTGAACATGAAGAAAGGCAGAAGAAATTACAATTTTAACAAAGAAAAATGCAGAAGAAATTACAATTTTAACATGAAGAAAGGCAGAAGAAATTACAATTTAACATGAAGAAAGGCAGAAGAAATTACAATTTTAACAAAGAAAAATTCAGAAGAAATTACAATTTTAACATAGAAAAATGCAGAAGAAATTACAATTTGAACATGAAGAAAGGCAGAAGAAATTACAATTTTAACATGAAGAAAGGCAGAAGAAATTACAATTTTAACATGAAGAAAGGCAGAAGAAATTACAATTTTAACATAGAAAAATGCAGAAGAAATTACAATTTGAACATGAAGAAAGGCAGAAGAAATTACAATTTTAACATAGAAAAATGCAGAAGAAATTACAATTTGAACATGAAGAAAGGCAGAAGAAATTACAATTTGAACATGAAGAAAGACAGAAGAAATTACAATTTTAACATAGAAAAATGCAGAAGAAATTACAATTTGAACATGAAGAAAGGCAGAAGAAATTACAATTTGAACATGAAGAAAGGCAGAAGAAATTACAATTTGAACATAGAAAAATGCAGAAGAAATTACAATTTGAACATGAAGAAAGGCAGAAGAAATTACAATTTTAACATAGAAAAATGCAGAAGAAATTACAATTTGAACATGAAGAAATGCAGAAGAAATTACAATTTGAACATGAAGAAAGGCAGAAGAAATTACAATTTTAACAAAGAAAAATGCAGAAGAAATTACAATTTGAACATGAAGAAAGGCAGAAGAAATTACAATTTGAACATGAAGAAAGGCAGAAGAAATTACAATTTGAACATGAAGAAAGGCAGAAGAAATTACAATTTGAACATGAAGAAAGGCAGAAGAAATTACAATTTGAACATGAAGAAAGGCAGAAGAAATTACAATTTTAACATAGAAAAATGCAGAAGAAATTACAATTTGAACATGAAGAAAGGCAGAAGAAATTACAATTTTAACATGAAGAAAGGCAGAAGAAATTACAATTTTAACATGAAGAAAGGCAGAAGAAATTACAATTTTAACATGAAGAAAGGCAGAAGAAATTACAATTTTAACATAGAAAAATGCAGAAGAAATTACAATTTGAACATGAAGAAAGGCAGAAGAAATTACAATTTTAACATAGAAAAATGCAGAAGAAATTACAATTTGAACATGAAGAAAGGCAGAAGAAATTACAATTTGAACATGAAGAAAGACAGAAGAAATTACAATTTTAACATAGAAAAATGCAGAAGAAATTACAATTTGAACATGAAGAAAGGCAGAAGAAATTACAATTTGAACATGAAGAAAGGCAGAAGAAATTACAATTTGAACATAGAAAAATGCAGAAGAAATTACAATTTGAACATGAAGAAAGGCAGAAGAAATTACAATTTTAACATAGAAAAATGCAGAAGAAATTACAATTTGAACATGAAGAAATGCAGAAGAAATTACAATTTGAACATGAAGAAAGGCAGAAGAAATTACAATTTTAACAAAGAAAAATGCAGAAGAAATTACAATTTGAACATGAAGAAAGGCAGAAGAAATTACAATTTGAACATGAAGAAAGGCAGAAGAAATTACAATTTGAACATGAAGAAAGGCAGAAGAAATTACAATTTGAACATGAAGAAAGGCAGAAGAAATTACAATTTGAACATGAAGAAAGGCAGAAGAAATTACAATTTTAACATAGAAAAATGCAGAAGAAATTACAATTTGAACATGAAGAAAGGCAGAAGAAATTACAATTTTAACATGAAGAAAGGCAGAAGAAATTACAATTTTAACATGAAGAAAGGCAGAAGAAATTACAATTTGAACATGAAGAAAGGCAGAAGAAATTACAATTTTAACAAAGAAAAATGCAGAAGAAATTACAATTTTAACATAGAAAAATGCAGAAGAAATTACAATTTTAACATAGAAAAATGCAGAAGAAATTACAATTTGAACATGAAGAAAGGCAGAAGAAATTACAATTTTAACATGAAGAAAGGCAGAAGAAATTACAATTTTAACATGAAGAAAGGCAGAAGAAATTACAATTTTAACATAGAAAAATGCAGAAGAAATTACAATTTGAACATGAAGAAAGGCAGAAGAAATTACAATTTTAACATAGAAAAATGCAGAAGAAATTACAATTTGAACATGAAGAAAGGCAGAAGAAATTACAATTTGAACATGAAGAAAGACAGAAGAAATTACAATTTTAACATAGAAAAATGCAGAAGAAATTACAATTTGAACATGAAGAAAGGCAGAAGAAATTACAATTTGAACATGAAGAAAGGCAGAAGAAATTACAATTTGAACATAGAAAAATGCAGAAGAAATTACAATTTGAACATGAAGAAAGGCAGAAGAAATTACAATTTTAACATAGAAAAATGCAGAAGAAATTACAATTTGAACATGAAGAAATGCAGAAGAAATTACAATTTGAACATGAAGAAAGGCAGAAGAAATTACAATTTTAACAAAGAAAAATGCAGAAGAAATTACAATTTGAACATGAAGAAAGGCAGAAGAAATTACAATTTGAACATGAAGAAAGGCAGAAGAAATTACAATTTGAACATGAAGAAAGGCAGAAGAAATTACAATTTGAACATGAAGAAAGGCAGAAGAAATTACAATTTGAACATGAAGAAAGGCAGAAGAAATTACAATTTTAACAAAGAAAAATTCAGAAGAAATTACAATTTTAACATAGAAAAATGCAGAAGAAATTACAATTTGAACATGAAGAAAGGCAGAAGAAATTACAATTTTAACATGAAGAAAGGCAGAAGAAATTACAATTTTAACATGAAGAAAGGCAGAAGAAATTACAATTTGAACATGAAGAAAGGCAGAAGAAATTACAATTTTAACAAAGAAAAATGCAGAAGAAATTACAATTTTAACATGAAGAAAGGCAGAAGAAATTACAATTTGAACATGAAGAAAGGCAGAAGAAATTACAATTTTAACAAAGAAAAATTCAGAAGAAATTACAATTTTAACATAGAAAAATGCAGAAGAAATTACAATTTGAACATGAAGAAAGGCAGAAGAAATTACAATTTTAACATGAAGAAAGGCAGAAGAAATTACAATTTTAACATGAAGAAAGGCAGAAGAAATTACAATTTTAACATAGAAAAATGCAGAAGAAATTACAATTTGAACATGAAGAAAGGCAGAAGAAATTACAATTTTAACATAGAAAAATGCAGAAGAAATTACAATTTGAACATGAAGAAAGGCAGAAGAAATTACAATTTGAACATGAAGAAAGACAGAAGAAATTACAATTTTAACATAGAAAAATGCAGAAGAAATTACAATTTGAACATGAAGAAAGGCAGAAGAAATTACAATTTGAACATGAAGAAAGGCAGAAGAAATTACAATTTGAACATAGAAAAATGCAGAAGAAATTACAATTTGAACATGAAGAAAGGCAGAAGAAATTACAATTTTAACATAGAAAAATGCAGAAGAAATTACAATTTGAACATGAAGAAATGCAGAAGAAATTACAATTTGAACATGAAGAAAGGCAGAAGAAATTACAATTTTAACAAAGAAAAATGCAGAAGAAATTACAATTTGAACATGAAGAAAGGCAGAAGAAATTACAATTTGAACATGAAGAAAGGCAGAAGAAATTACAATTTGAACATGAAGAAAGGCAGAAGAAATTACAATTTGAACATGAAGAAAGGCAGAAGAAATTACAATTTGAACATGAAGAAAGGCAGAAGAAATTACAATTTTAACATAGAAAAATGCAGAAGAAATTACAATTTGAACATGAAGAAAGGCAGAAGAAATTACAATTTTAACATGAAGAAAGGCAGAAGAAATTACAATTTTAACATGAAGAAAGGCAGAAGAAATTACAATTTGAACATGAAGAAAGGCAGAAGAAATTACAATTTTAACAAAGAAAAATGCAGAAGAAATTACAATTTTAACATAGAAAAATGCAGAAGAAATTACAATTTTAACATAGAAAAATGCAGAAGAAATTACAATTTGAACATGAAGAAAGGCAGAAGAAATTACAATTTTAACATGAAGAAAGGCAGAAGAAATTACAATTTTAACATGAAGAAAGGCAGAAGAAATTACAATTTTAACATAGAAAAATGCAGAAGAAATTACAATTTGAACATGAAGAAAGGCAGAAGAAATTACAATTTTAACATAGAAAAATGCAGAAGAAATTACAATTTGAACATGAAGAAAGGCAGAAGAAATTACAATTTGAACATGAAGAAAGACAGAAGAAATTACAATTTTAACATAGAAAAATGCAGAAGAAATTACAATTTGAACATGAAGAAAGGCAGAAGAAATTACAATTTGAACATGAAGAAAGGCAGAAGAAATTACAATTTGAACATAGAAAAATGCAGAAGAAATTACAATTTGAACATGAAGAAAGGCAGAAGAAATTACAATTTTAACATAGAAAAATGCAGAAGAAATTACAATTTGAACATGAAGAAATGCAGAAGAAATTACAATTTGAACATGAAGAAAGGCAGAAGAAATTACAATTTTAACAAAGAAAAATGCAGAAGAAATTACAATTTGAACATGAAGAAAGGCAGAAGAAATTACAATTTGAACATGAAGAAAGGCAGAAGAAATTACAATTTGAACATGAAGAAAGGCAGAAGAAATTACAATTTGAACATGAAGAAAGGCAGAAGAAATTACAATTTGAACATGAAGAAAGGCAGAAGAAATTACAATTTTAACATAGAAAAATGCAGAAGAAATTACAATTTTAACAAAGAAAAATGCAGAAGAAATTACAATTTGAACATGAAGAAAGGCAGAAGAAATTATAATTTGAGCATGAAGAAAGGCAGAAGAAATTACAATTTGAACATGAAGAAAGGCAGAAGAAATTACAATTTTAACAAAGAAAAATGCAGAAGAAATTACAATTTGAACATGAAGAAAGGCAGAAGAAATTACAATTTGAACATGAAGAAAGGCAGAAGAAATTACAATTTGAACATGAAGAAAGGCAGAAGAAATTACAATTTTAACAAAGAAAAATGCAGAAGAAATTACAATTTGAACATGAAGAAAGGCAGAAGAAATTACAATTTTAACAAAGAAAAATGCAGAAGAAATTACAATTTGAACATGAAGAAAGGCAGAAGAAATTACAATTTGAACATGAAGAAAGGCAGAAGAAATTACAATTTGAACATGAAGAAAGGCAGAAGAAATTACAATTTTAACATAGAAAAATGCAGAAGAAATTACAATTTTAACAAAGAAAAATGCAGAAGAAATTACAATTTGAACATGAAGAAAGGCAGAAGAAATTACAATTTGAACATGAAGAAAGGCAGAAGAAATTACAATTTTAACATAGAAAAATGCAGAAGAAATTACAATTTGAACATGAAGAAAGGCAGAAGAAATTACAATTTGAACATGAAGAAAGGCAGAAGAAATTACAATTTGAACATGAAGAAAGGCAGAAGAAATTACAATTTGAACATGAAGAAAGGCAGAAGAAATTACAATTTTAACATAGAAAAATGCAGAAGAAATTACAATTTGAACATGAAGAAAGGCAGAAGAAATTACAATTTTAACATAGAAAAATGCAGAAGAAATTACAATTTGAACATGAAAATATGCAGGAGAAATTACAATTTGAACAAAGAAAAATGCAGAAGAAATTACAATTTGAACATGAAGAAAGGCAGAAGAAATTACAATTTTTACATAGAAAAATGCAGAAGAAATTACAATTTGAACATGAAAAAATGCAGAAGAAATTACAATTTTAACATAGAAAAATGCAGAAGAAATTACAATTTGAACATGAAGAAAGGCAGAAGAAATTACAATTTGAACATGAAGAAAGGCAGAAGAAATTACAATTTGAACATGAAGAAAGGCAGAAGAAATTACAATTTTAACATGAAGAAAGGCAGAAGAAATTACAATTATAACATGAAGAAAGGCAGAAGAAATTACAATTTGAACATAGAAAAATGCAGAAGAAATTACAATTTTAACATAGAAAAATGCAGAAGAAATTACAATTTGAACATGAAAAAATGCAGAAGAAATTACAATTTTAACATAGAAAAATGCAGAAGAAATTACAATTTGAACATGAAGAAAGGCAGAAGAAATTACAATTTGAACATGAAGAAAGGCAGAAGAAATTACAATTTTAACATGAAGAAAGGCAGAAGAAATTACAATTTGAACATAGAAAAATGCAGAAGAAATTACAATTTGAACATGAAGAAAGGCAGAAGAAATAACAATTTTAACATAGGAAAATGCAGAAGAAATTACAATTTGAACATGAAGAAAGGCAAAAGAAATTATAATTTTAACATAGAAAAATGCAGAAGAAATTACAATTTTAACATGAAGAAAGGCAGAAGAAATTACAATTTGAACATGAAGAAAGGCAGAAGAAATTATAATTTGAACATGAAGAAAGGCAGAAGAAATTACAATTTGAACATAGAAAAATGCAGAAGAAATTACAATTTGAACATGAAGAAAGGCAGAAGAAATTACAATTTTAACATAGAAAAATGCAGAAGAAATTACAATTTGAACATGAAGAAATGCAGAAGAAATTACAATTTGAACATGAAGAAAGGCAGAAGAAATTACAATTTTAACAAAGAAAAATGCAGAAGAAATTACAATTTGAACATGAAGAAAGGCAGAAGAAATTACAATTTGAACATGAAGAAAGGCAGAAGAAATTACAATTTGAACATGAAGAAAGGCAGAAGAAATTACAATTTGAACATGAAGAAAGGCAGAAGAAATTACAATTTGAACATGAAGAAAGGCAGAAGAAATTACAATTTTAACATAGAAAAATGCAGAAGAAATTACAATTTTAACAAAGAAAAATGCAGAAGAAATTACAATTTGAACATGAAGAAAGGCAGAAGAAATTATAATTTGAGCATGAAGAAAGGCAGAAGAAATTACAATTTGAACATGAAGAAAGGCAGAAGAAATTACAATTTTAACAAAAAAAATGCAGAAGAAATTACAATTTGAACATGAAGAAAGGCAGAAGAAATTACAATTTTAACATAGAAAAATGCAGAAGAAATTACAATTTGAACATGAAGAAAGGCAGAAGAAATTACAATTTTAACAAAGAAAAATGCAGAAGAAATTACAATTTGAACATGAAGAAAGGCAGAAGAAATTACAATTTTAACAAAGAAAAATGCAGAAGAAATTACAATTTGAACATGAAGAAAGGCAGAAGAAATTACAATTTGAACATGAAGAAAGGCAGAAGAAATTACAATTTGAACATGAAGAAAGGCAGAAGAAATTACAATTTGAACATGAAGAAAGGCAGAAGAAATTACAATTTTAACATAGAAAAATGCAGAAGAAATTACAATTTTAACAAAGAAAAATGCAGAAGAAATTACAATTTGAACATGAAGAAAGGCAGAAGAAATTACAATTTTAACATAGAAAAATGCAGAAGAAATTACAATTTGAACATGAAGAAAGGCAGAAGAAATTACAATTTTAACATAGAAAAATGCAGAAGAAATTACAATTTGAACATGAAGAAAGGCAGAAGAAATTACAATTTTAACATAGAAAAATGCAGAAGAAATTACAATTTGAACATGAAGAAAGGCAGAAGAAATTACAATTTTAACATAGAAAAATGCAGAAGAAATTACAATTTGAACATGAAGAAAGGCAGAAGAAATTACAATTTGAACATGAAGAAAGGCAGAAGAAATTACAATTTGAACATGAAGAAAGGCAGAAGAAATTACAATTTGAACATGAAGAAAGGCAGAAGAAATTACAATTTTAACATAGAAAAATGCAGAAGAAATTACAATTTGAACATGAAGAAAGGCAGAAGAAATTACAATTTTAACATAGAAAAATGCAGAAGAAATTACAATTTGAACATGAAAATATGCAGGAGAAATTACAATTTGAACAAAGAAAAATGCAGAAGAAATTACAATTTGAACATGAAGAAAGGCAGAAGTAATTACAATTTTTACATAGAAAAATGCAGAAGAAATTACAATTTGAACATGAAAAAATGCAGAAGAAATTACAATTTTAACATAGAAAAATGCAGAAGAAATTACAATTTGAACATGAAGAAAGGCAGAAGAAATTACAATTTGAACATGAAGAAAGGCAGAAGAAATTACAATTTGAACATGAAGAAAGGCAGAAGAAATTACAATTTGAACATGAAGAAAGGCAGAAGAAATTACAATTTGAACATGAAGAAAGGCAGAAGAAATTACAATTTGAACATGAAGAAAGGCAGAAGAAATTACAATTTGAACATGAAGAAAGGCAGAAGAAATTACAATTTGAACATGAAGAAAGGCAGAAGAAATTACAATTTGAACATGAAGAAAGGCAGAAGAAATTACAATTTGAACATGAAGAAAGGCAGAAGAAATTACAATTTGAACATGAAGAAAGGCAGAAGAAATTACAATTTGAACATAGAAAAATGCAGAAGAAATTACAATTTTAACAAAGAAAAATGCAGAAGAAATTACAATTTGAACATGAAGAAAGGCAGAAGAAATTATAATTTGAGCATGAAGAAAGGCAGAAGAAATTACAATTTGAACATGAAGAAAGGCAGAAGAAATTACAATTTTAACAAAAAAAATGCAGAAGAAATTACAATTTGAACATGAAGAAAGGCAGAAGAAATTACAATTTTAACATAGAAAAATGCAGAAGAAATTACAATTTGAACATGAAGAAAGGCAGAAGAAATTACAATTTTAACAAAGAAAAATGCAGAAGAAATTACAATTTGAACATGAAGAAAGGCAGAAGAAATTACAATTTTAACAAAGAAAAATGCAGAAGAAATTACAATTTGAACATGAAGAAAGGCAGAAGAAATTACAATTTGAACATGAAGAAAGGCAGAAGAAATTACAATTTGAACATGAAGAAAGGCAGAAGAAATTACAATTTGAACATGAAGAAAGGCAGAAGAAATTACAATTTTAACATAGAAAAATGCAGAAGAAATTACAATTTTAACAAAGAAAAATGCAGAAGAAATTACAATTTGAACATGAAGAAAGGCAGAAGAAATTACAATTTTAACATAGAAAAATGCAGAAGAAATTACAATTTGAACATGAAGAAAGGCAGAAGAAATTACAATTTTAACATAGAAAAATGCAGAAGAAATTACAATTTGAACATGAAGAAAGGCAGAAGAAATTACAATTTTAACATAGAAAAATGCAGAAGAAATTACAATTTGAACATGAAGAAAGGCAGAAGAAATTACAATTTTAACATAGAAAAATGCAGAAGAAATTACAATTTGAACATGAAGAAAGGCAGAAGAAATTACAATTTGAACATGAAGAAAGGCAGAAGAAATTACAATTTGAACATGAAGAAAGGCAGAAGAAATTACAATTTGAACATGAAGAAAGGCAGAAGAAATTACAATTTTAACATAGAAAAATGCAGAAGAAATTACAATTTGAACATGAAGAAAGGCAGAAGAAATTACAATTTTAACATAGAAAAATGCAGAAGAAATTACAATTTGAACATGAAAATATGCAGGAGAAATTACAATTTGAACAAAGAAAAATGCAGAAGAAATTACAATTTGAACATGAAGAAAGGCAGAAGTAATTACAATTTTTACATAGAAAAATGCAGAAGAAATTACAATTTGAACATGAAAAAATGCAGAAGAAATTACAATTTTAACATAGAAAAATGCAGAAGAAATTACAATTTGAACATGAAGAAAGGCAGAAGAAATTACAATTTGAACATGAAGAAAGGCAGAAGAAATTACAATTTGAACATGAAGAAAGGCAGAAGAAATTACAATTTGAACATGAAGAAAGGCAGAAGAAATTACAATTTGAACATGAAGAAAGGCAGAAGAAATTACAATTTGAACATGAAGAAAGGCAGAAGAAATTACAATTTGAACATGAAGAAAGGCAGAAGAAATTACAATTTGAACATGAAGAAAGGCAGAAGAAATTACAATTTGAACATGAAGAAAGGCAGAAGAAATTACAATTTGAACATGAAGAAAGGCAGAAGAAATTACAATTTGAACATGAAGAAAGGCAGAAGAAATTACAATTTGAACATAGAAAAATGCAGAAGAAATTACAATTTTAACATAGAAAAATGCAGAAGAAATTACAATTTGAACATGAAAAAATGCAGAAGAAATTACAATTTTAACATAGAAAAATGCAGAAGAAATTACAATTTGAACATGAAGAAAGGCAGAAGAAATTACAATTTGAACATAGGAAAATGCAGAAGAAATTACAATTTGAACATGAAGAAAGGCAGAAGAAATTACAATTTGAACATGAAGAAAGGCAGAAGAAATTACAATTTTAACATGAAGAAAGGCAGAAGAAATTACAATTTGAACATAGAAAAATGCAGAAGAAATTACAATTTGAACATGAAGAAAGGCAGAAGAAATTACAATTTTAACATAGGAAAATGCAGAAGAAATTACAATTTGAACATGAAGAAAGGCAAAAGAAATTATAATTTTAACATAGAAAAATGCAGAAGAAATTACAATTTTAACATGAAGAAAGGCAGAAGAAATTACAATTTGAACATGAAGAAAGGCAGAAGAAATTATAATTTGAGCATGAAGAAAGGCAGAAGAAATTACAATTTGAACATGAAGAAAGGCAGAAGAAATTACAATTTTAACATAGAAAAATGCAGAAGAAATTACAATTTGAACATGAAGAAAGGCAGAAGAAATTACAATTTTAACATAGAAAAATGCAGAAGAAATTACAATTTGAACATGAAGAAAGGCAGAAGAAATTACAATTTGAACATGAAGAAAGGCAGAAGAAATTACAATTTTAACAAAGAAAAATGCAGAAGAAATTACAATTTGAACATGAAGAAAGGCAGAAGAAATTACAATTTTAACATAGAAAAATGCAGAAGAAATTACAATTTGAACATAAAGAAAGGCAGAACAAATTACAATTTTAACATAGAAAAATGCAGAAGAAATTACAATTTGAACATGAAGAAAGGCAGAAGAAATTACAATTTTAACATAGAAAAATGCAGAAGAAATTACGATTTGAACATGAAGAAAGGCAGAAGAAATTACAATTTGAACATGAAGAAAGGCAGAAGAAATTACAATTTTAACATAGAAAAATGCAGAAGAAATTACAATGTGAACATGAAGAAAGGCAGAAGAAATTACAATTTTAACATAGAAAAATGCAGAAGAAATTACAATTTGAACATGAAGAAAGGCAGAAGAAATTACAATTTTAACATAGAAAAATGCAGAAGAAATTTCAATTTGAACATGAAGAAAGGCAGAAGAAATTACAATTTTAACATGAAGAAAGGCAGAAGAAATTACAATTTTAACATGAAGAAAGGCAGAAGAAATTACAATTTTAACATGAAGAAAGGCAGAAGAAATTACAATTTGAACATGAAGAAAGGCAGAAGAAATTACAATTTTAACATAGAAAAATGCAGAAGAAATTACAATGTGAACATGAAGAAAGGCAGAAGAAATTACAATTTTAACATAAAAAAATGCAGAAGAAATTACAATTTGAACATGAAGAAAGGCAGAAGAAATTACAATTTTAACATAGAAAAATGCAGAAGAAATTACAATTTGAACATAGAAAAATGCAGAAGAAATTACAATTTTAACATGAAGAAAGGCAGAAGAAATTACAATTTTAACATGAAGAAAGGCAGAAGAAATTACAATTTTAACATGAAGAAAGGCAGAAGAAATTACAATTTGAACATGAAGAAAGGCAGAAGAAATTACAATTTTAACATAGAAAAATTCAGAAGAAATTACAATTTTAACATGAAGAAAGGCAGAAGAAATTACAATTTTAACATAGAAAAATGCAGAAGAAATTACAATTTTAACATAGAAAAATGCAGAAGAAATTACAATTTTAACATAGAAAAATGCAGAAGAAATTACAATTTGAACATGAAGAAAGGCAGAAGAAATTACAATTTTACCATGAAGAAAGGCAGAAGAAATTACAATTTTAACATAGCAAAATGCAGAAGAAATTACAATGTGAACATGAAGAAAGGCAGAAGAAATTACAATTTGAACATGAAGAAAGGCAGAAGAAATTACAATTTGAACATGAAGAAAGGCAGAAGAAATTACAATTTGAACATGAAGAAAGGCAGAAGAAATTACAATTTTAACATGAAGAAAGGCAGAAGAAATTACAATTTGAACATGAAGAAAGGCAGAAGAAATTACAATTTGAACATAGAAAAATGCAGAAGAAATTACAATTTGAACATGAAGAAAGGCAGAAGAAATTACAATTTTAACATAGGAAAATGCAGAAGAAATTACAATTTGAACATGAAGAAAGGCAAAAGAAATTATAATTTTAACATAGAAAAATGCAGAAGAAATTACAATTTTAACATGAAGAAAGGCAGAAGAAATTACAATTTGAACATGAAGAAAGGCAGAAGAAATTATAATTTGAGCATGAAGAAAGGCAGAAGAAATTACAATTTGAACATGAAGAAAGGCAGAAGAAATTACAATTTTAACATAGAAAAATGCAGAAGAAATTACAATTTGAACATGAAGAAAGGCAGAAGAAATTACAATTTTAACATAGAAAAATGCAGAAGAAATTACAATTTGAACATGAAGAAAGGCAGAAGAAATTACAATTTGAACATGAAGAAAGGCAGAAGAAATTACAATTTTAACAAAGAAAAATGCAGAAGAAATTACAATTTGAACATGAAGAAAGGCAGAAGAAATTACAATTTTAACATAGAAAAATGCAGAAGAAATTACAATTTGAACATAAAGAAAGGCAGAACAAATTACAATTTTAACATAGAAAAATGCAGAAGAAATTACAATTTGAACATGAAGAAAGGCAGAAGAAATTACAATTTTAACATAGAAAAATGCAGAAGAAATTACGATTTGAACATGAAGAAAGGCAGAAGAAATTACAATTTTAACATGAAGAAAGGCAGAAGAAATTACAATTTGAACATGAAGAAAGGCAGAAGAAATTACAATTTTAACATAGAAAAATGCAGAAGAAATTACAATGTGAACATGAAGAAAGGCAGAAGAAATTACAATTTTAACATAGAAAAATGCAGAAGAAATTACAATTTGAACATGAAGAAAGGCAGAAGAAATTACAATTTTAACATAGAAAAATGCAGAAGAAATTTCAATTTGAACATGAAGAAAGGCAGAAGAAATTACAATTTTAACATGAAGAAAGGCAGAAGAAATTACAATTTTAACATGAAGAAAGGCAGAAGAAATTACAATTTTAACATGAAGAAAGGCAGAAGAAATTACAATTTGAACATGAAGAAAGGCAGAAGAAATTACAATTTTAACATAGAAAAATGCAGAAGAAATTACAATGTGAACATGAAGAAAGGCAGAAGAAATTACAATTTTAACATAAAAAAATGCAGAAGAAATTACAATTTGAACATGAAGAAAGGCAGAAGAAATTACAATTTTAACATAGAAAAATGCAGAAGAAATTACAATTTGAACATAGAAAAATGCAGAAGAAATTACAATTTTAACATGAAGAAAGGCAGAAGAAATTACAATTTTAACATGAAGAAAGGCAGAAGAAATTACAATTTTAACATGAAGAAAGGCAGAAGAAATTACAATTTGAACATGAAGAAAGGCAGAAGAAATTACAATTTTAACATAGAAAAATTCAGAAGAAATTACAATTTTAACATGAAGAAAGGCAGAAGAAATTACAATTTTAACATAGAAAAATGCAGAAGAAATTACAATTTTAACATAGAAAAATGCAGAAGAAATTACAATTTTAACATAGAAAAATGCAGAAGAAATTACAATTTGAACATGAAGAAAGGCAGAAGAAATTACAATTTTACCATGAAGAAAGGCAGAAGAAATTACAATTTTAACATAGCAAAATGCAGAAGAAATTACAATGTGAACATGAAGAAAGGCAGAAGAAATTACAATTTGAACATGAAGAAAGGCAGAAGAAATTACAATTTGAACATGAAGAAAGGCAGAAGAAATTACAATTTGAACATGAAGAAAGGCAGAAGAAATTACAATTTTAACATGAAGAAAGGCAGAAGAAATTACAATTTGAACATGAAGAAAGGCAGAAGAAATTACAATTTGAACATGAAGAAAGGCAGAAGAAATTACAATTTGAACATGAAGAAAGGCAGAAGAAATTACAATTTGAACATGAAGAAAGGCAGAAGAAATTACAATTTGAACATGAAGAAAGGCAGAAGAAATTACAATTTGAACATGAAGAAAGGCAGAAGAAATTACAATTTGAACATGAAGAAAGGCAGAAGAAATTACAATTTGAACATGAAGAAAGGCAGAAGAAATTACAATTTGAACATGAAGAAAGGCAGAAGAAATTACAATTTGAACATGAAGAAAGGCAGAAGAAATTACAATTTGAACATGAAGAAAGGCAGAAGAAATTACAATTTTAACATAGAAAAATGCAGAAGAAATTACAATTTGAACATGAAGAAAGGCAGAAGAAATTACAATTTTAACATAGAAAAATGCAGAAGAAATTACAATTTGAACATGAAGAAAGGCAGAAGAAATTACAATTTTAACATAGAAAAATGCAGAAGAAATTACAATTTGAACATGAAGAAAGGCAGAAGAAATTACAATTTTAACATAGAAAAATGCAGAAGAAATTACAATTTGAACATGAAGAAAGGCAGAAGAAATTACAATTTGAACATGAAGAAAGGCAGAAGAAATTACAATTTTAACATCGAAAAATGCAGAAGAAATTACAATTTGAACATGAAAATATGCAGAAGAAATTACAATTTGAACATGAAGAAAGGCAGAAGAAATTACAATTTTAACATAGAAAAATGCAGAAGAAATTACAATTTGAACATGAAGAAAGGCAGAAGAAATTACAATTTGAACATGAAGAAAGGCAGAAGAAATTACAATTTTAACATAGAAAAATGCAGAAGAAATTACAATTTTAACAAAGAAAAATGCAGAAGAAATTACAATTTGAACATGAAGAAAGGCAGAAGAAATTACAATTTGAACATGAAGAAAGGCAGAAGAAATTACAATTTTAACATAGAAAAATGCAGAAGAAATTACAATTTGAACATGAAGAAAGGCAGAAGAAATTACAATTTGAACATGAAGAAAGGCAGAAGAAATTACAATTTGAACATGAAGAAAGGCAGAAGAAATTACAATTTGAACATGAAGAAAGGCAGAAGAAATTACAATTTTAACATAGAAAAATGCAGAAGAAATTACAATTTGAACATGAAGAAAGGCAGAAGAAATTACAATTTTAACATAGAAAAATGCAGAAGAAATTACAATTTGAACATGAAAATATGCAGGAGAAATTACAATTTGAACAAAGAAAAATGCAGAAGAAATTACAATTTGAACATGAAGAAAGGCAGAAGAAATTACAATTTTTACATAGAAAAATGCAGAAGAAATTACAATTTGAACATGAAAAAATGCAGAAGAAATTACAATTTTAACATAGAAAAATGCAGAAGAAATTACAATTTGAACATGAAGAAAGGCAGAAGAAATTACAATTTGAACATGAAGAAAGGCAGAAGAAATTACAATTTGAACATGAAGAAAGGCAGAAGAAATTACAATTTTAACATGAAGAAAGGCAGAAGAAATTACAATTATAACATGAAGAAAGGCAGAAGAAATTACAATTTGAACATAGAAAAATGCAGAAGAAATTACAATTTTAACATAGAAAAATGCAGAAGAAATTACAATTTGAACATGAAAAAATGCAGAAGAAATTACAATTTTAACATAGAAAAATGCAGAAGAAATTACAATTTGAACATGAAGAAAGGCAGAAGAAATTACAATTTGAACATGAAGAAAGGCAGAAGAAATTACAATTTTAACATGAAGAAAGGCAGAAGAAATTACAATTTGAACATAGAAAAATGCAGAAGAAATTACAATTTGAACATGAAGAAAGGCAGAAGAAATTACAATTTTAACATAGGAAAATGCAGAAGAAATTACAATTTGAACATGAAGAAAGGCAGAAGAAATTACAATTTTAACATAGAAAAATGCAGAAGAAATTACAATTTGAACATGAAGAAAGGCAGAAGAAATTACAATTTGAACATGAAGAAAGACAGAAGAAATTATAATTTGAGCATGAAGAAAGGCAGAAGAAATTACAATTTGAACATGAAGAAAGGCAGAAGAAATTACAATTTTAACATAGAAAAATGCAGAAGAAATTACAATTTGAACATGAAGAAAGGCAGAAGAAATTACAATTTTAACATAGAAAAATGCAGAAGAAATTACAATTTGAACATGAAGAAAGGCAGAAGAAATTACAATTTGAACATGAAGAAAGGCAGAAGAAATTACAATTTTAACAAAGAAAAATGCAGAAGAAATTACAATTTGAACATGAAGAAAGGCAGAAGAAATTACAATTTTAACATAGAAAAATGCAGAAGAAATTACAATTTGAACATAAAGAAAGGCAGAACAAATTACAATTTTAACATAGAAAAATGCAGAAGAAATTACAATTTGAACATGAAGAAAGGCAGAAGAAATTACAATTTTAACATAGAAAAATGCAGAAGAAATTACGATTTGAACATGAAGAAAGGCAGAAGAAATTACAATTTTAACATGAAGAAAGGCAGAAGAAATTACAATTTGAACATGAAGAAAGGCAGAAGAAATTACAATTTTAACATAGAAAAATGCAGAAGAAATTACAATGTGAACATGAAGAAAGGCAGAAGAAATTACAATTTTAACATAGAAAAATGCAGAAGAAATTACAATTTGAACATGAAGAAAGGCAGAAGAAATTACAATTTTAACATAGAAAAATGCAGAAGAAATTTCAATTTGAACATGAAGAAAGGCAGAAGAAATTACAATTTTAACATGAAGAAAGGCAGAAGAAATTACAATTTTAACATGAAGAAAGGCAGAAGAAATTACAATTTTAACATGAAGAAAGGCAGAAGAAATTACAATTTGAACATGAAGAAAGGCAGAAGAAATTACAATTTTAACATAGAAAAATGCAGAAGAAATTACAATGTGAACATGAAGAAAGGCAGAAGAAATTACAATTTTAACATAAAAAAATGCAGAAGAAATTACAATTTGAACATGAAGAAAGGCAGAAGAAATTACAATTTTAACATAGAAAAATGCAGAAGAAATTACAATTTGAACATAGAAAAATGCAGAAGAAATTACAATTTTAACATGAAGAAAGGCAGAAGAAATTACAATTTTAACATGAAGAAAGGCAGAAGAAATTACAATTTTAACATGAAGAAAGGCAGAAGAAATTACAATTTGAACATGAAGAAAGGCAGAAGAAATTACAATTTTAACATAGAAAAATTCAGAAGAAATTACAATTTTAACATGAAGAAAGGCAGAAGAAATTACAATTTTAACATAGAAAAATGCAGAAGAAATTACAATTTTAACATAGAAAAATGCAGAAGAAATTACAATTTTAACATAGAAAAATGCAGAAGAAATTACAATTTGAACATGAAGAAAGGCAGAAGAAATTACAATTTTACCATGAAGAAAGGCAGAAGAAATTACAATTTGAACATGAAGAAAGGCAGAAGAAATTACAATTTGAACATGAAGAAAGGCAGAAGAAATTACAATTTTAACATGAAGAAAGGCAGAAGAAATTACAATTTGAACATGAAGAAAGGCAGAAGAAATTACAATTTTAACATAGAAAAATGCAGAAGAAATTACAATTTGAACATGAAGAAAGGCAGAAGAAATTACAATTTGAACATGAAGAAAGGCAGAAGAAATTACAATTTGAACATGAAGAAAGGCAGAAGAAATTACAATTTTAACATAGAAAAATGCAGAAGAAATTACAATTTGAACATGAAGAAAGGCAGAAGAAATTACAATTTTAACATAGAAAAATGCAGAAGAAATTACAATTTGAACATGAAGAAAGGCAGAAGAAATTACAATTTTAACATAGAAAAATGCAGAAGAAATTACAATTTGAACATGAAGAAAGGCAGAAGAAATTACAATTTTAACATAGAAAAATGCAGAAGAAATTACAATTTGAACATGAAGAAAGGCAGAAGAAATTACAATTTGAACATGAAGAAAGGCAGAAGAAATTACAATTTTAACATCGAAAAATGCAGAAGAAATTACAATTTGAACATGAAAATATGCAGAAGAAATTACAATTTGAACATGAAGAAAGGCAGAAGAAATTACAATTTTAACATAGAAAAATGCAGAAGAAATTACAATTTGAACATGAAGAAAGGCAGAAGAAATTACAATTTGAACATGAAGAAAGGCAGAAGAAATTACAATTTTAACATAGAAAAATGCAGAAGAAATTACAATTTTAACAAAGAAAAATGCAGAAGAAATTACAATTTGAACATGAAGAAAGGCAGAAGAAATTACAATTTGAACATGAAGAAAGGCAGAAGAAATTACAATTTTAACATAGAAAAATGCAGAAGAAATTACAATTTGAACATGAAGAAAGGCAGAAGAAATTACAATTTGAACATGAAGAAAGGCAGAAGAAATTACAATTTGAACATGAAGAAAGGCAGAAGAAATTACAATTTGAACATGAAGAAAGGCAGAAGAAATTACAATTTTAACATAGAAAAATGCAGAAGAAATTACAATTTGAACATGAAGAAAGGCAGAAGAAATTACAATTTTAACATAGAAAAATGCAGAAGAAATTACAATTTGAACATGAAAATATGCAGGAGAAATTACAATTTGAACAAAGAAAAATGCAGAAGAAATTACAATTTGAACATGAAGAAAGGCAGAAGAAATTACAATTTTTACATAGAAAAATGCAGAAGAAATTACAATTTGAACATGAAAAAATGCAGAAGAAATTACAATTTTAACATAGAAAAATGCAGAAGAAATTACAATTTGAACATGAAGAAAGGCAGAAGAAATTACAATTTGAACATGAAGAAAGGCAGAAGAAATTACAATTTGAACATGAAGAAAGGCAGAAGAAATTACAATTTTAACATGAAGAAAGGCAGAAGAAATTACAATTTGAACATGAAGAAAGGCAGAAGAAATTACAATTTTAACATAGAAAAATGCAGAAGAAATTACAATTTTAACAAAGAAAAATGCAGAAGAAATTACAATTTGAACATGAAGAAAGGCAGAAGAAATTACAATTTGAACATGAAGAAAGGCAGAAGAAATTACAATTTTAACATAGAAAAATGCAGAAGAAATTACAATTTGAACATGAAGAAAGGCAGAAGAAATTACAATTTGAACATGAAGAAAGGCAGAAGAAATTACAATTTGAACATGAAGAAAGGCAGAAGAAATTACAATTTGAACATGAAGAAAGGCAGAAGAAATTACAATTTTAACATAGAAAAATGCAGAAGAAATTACAATTTGAACATGAAGAAAGGCAGAAGAAATTACAATTTTAACATAGAAAAATGCAGAAGAAATTACAATTTGAACATGAAAATATGCAGGAGAAATTACAATTTGAACAAAGAAAAATGCAGAAGAAATTACAATTTGAACATGAAGAAAGGCAGAAGAAATTACAATTTTTACATAGAAAAATGCAGAAGAAATTACAATTTGAACATGAAAAAATGCAGAAGAAATTACAATTTTAACATAGAAAAATGCAGAAGAAATTACAATTTGAACATGAAGAAAGGCAGAAGAAATTACAATTTGAACATGAAGAAAGGCAGAAGAAATTACAATTTTAACATAGAAAAATGCAGAAGAAATTACAATTTTAACATAGAAAAATGCAGAAGAAATTACAATTTTAACATAGAAAAATGCAGAAGAAATTACAATTTGAACATGAAGAAAGGCAGAAGAAATTACAATTTTACCATGAAGAAAGGCAGAAGAAATTACAATTTTAACATAGCAAAATGCAGAAGAAATTACAATGTGAACATGAAGAAAGGCAGAAGAAATTACAATTTGAACATGAAGAAAGGCAGAAGAAATTACAATTTGAACATGAAGAAAGGCAGAAGAAATTACAATTTGAACATGAAGAAAGGCAGAAGAAATTACAATTTTAACATGAAGAAAGGCAGAAGAAATTACAATTTGAACATGAAGAAAGGCAGAAGAAATTACAATTTTAACATAGAAAAATGCAGAAGAAATTACAATTTGAACATGAAGAAAGGCAGAAGAAATTACAATTTTAACATGAAGAAAGGCAGAAGAAATTACAATTTGAACATGAAGAAAGGCAGAAGAAATTACAATTTTAACATAGAAAAATGCAGAAGAAATTACAATTTGAACATGAAGAAAGGCAGAAGAAATTACAATTTTAACATAGAAAAATGCAGAAGAAATTACAATTTGAACATGAAGAAAGGCAGAAGAAATTACAATTTTAACATAGAAAAATGCAGAAGAAATTACAATTTGAACATGAAGAAAGGCAGAAGAAATTACAATTTTAACATAGAAAAATGCAGAAGAAATTACAATTTGAACATGAAGAAAGGCAGAAGAAATTACAATTTGAACATGAAGAAAGGCAGAAGAAATTACAATTTTAACATCGAAAAATGCAGAAGAAATTACAATTTGAACATGAAAATATGCAGAAGAAATTACAATTTGAACATGAAGAAAGGCAGAAGAAATTACAATTTTAACATAGAAAAATGCAGAAGAAATTACAATTTGAACATGAAGAAAGGCAGAAGAAATTACAATTTGAACATGAAGAAAGGCAGAAGAAATTACAATTTTAACATAGAAAACTGCAGAAGAAATTACAATTTGAACATGAAGAAAGGCAGAAGAAATTACAATGTGAACATGAAGAAAGGCAGAAGAAATTACAATTTGAACATGAAGAAAGGCAGAAGAAATTACAATTTGAACATGAAGAAAGGCAGAAGAAATTACAATTTGAACATGAAGAAAGGCAGAAGAAATTACAATTTTAACATGAAGAAAGGCAGAAGAAATTACAATTTGAACATGAAGAAAGGCAGAAGAAATTACAATTTTAACATAGAAAAATGCAGAAGAAATTACAATTTGAACATGAAGAAAGGCAGAAGAAATTACAATTTGAACATGAAGAAAGGCAGAAGAAATTACAATTTGAACATGAAGAAAGGCAGAAGAAATTACAATTTTAACATAGAAAAATGCAGAAGAAATTACAATTTGAACATGAAGAAAGGCAGAAGAAATTACAATTTTAACATAGAAAAATGCAGAAGAAATTACAATTTGAACATGAAGAAAGGCAGAAGAAATTACAATTTGAACATGAAGAAAGGCAGAAGAAATTACAATTTTAACATCGAAAAATGCAGAAGAAATTACAATTTGAACATGAAAATATGCAGAAGAAATTACAATTTGAACATGAAGAAAGGCAGAAGAAATTACAATTTTAACATAGAAAAATGCAGAAGAAATTACAATTTGAACATGAAGAAAGGCAGAAGAAATTACAATTTGAACATGAAGAAAGGCAGAAGAAATTACAATTTTAACATAGAAAAATGCAGAAGAAATTACAATTTTAACAAAGAAAAATGCAGAAGAAATTACAATTTGAACATGAAGAAAGGCAGAAGAAATTACAATTTGAACATGAAGAAAGGCAGAAGAAATTACAATTTTAACATAGAAAAATGCAGAAGAAATTACAATTTGAACATGAAGAAAGGCAGAAGAAATTACAATTTGAACATGAAGAAAGGCAGAAGAAATTACAATTTGAACATGAAGAAAGGCAGAAGAAATTACAATTTGAACATGAAGAAAGGCAGAAGAAATTACAATTTTAACATAGAAAAATGCAGAAGAAATTACAATTTGAACATGAAGAAAGGCAGAAGAAATTACAATTTTAACATAGAAAAATGCAGAAGAAATTACAATTTGAACATGAAAATATGCAGGAGAAATTACAATTTGAACAAAGAAAAATGCAGAAGAAATTACAATTTGAACATGAAGAAAGGCAGAAGAAATTACAATTTTTACATAGAAAAATGCAGAAGAAATTACAATTTGAACATGAAAAAATGCAGAAGAAATTACAATTTTAACATAGAAAAATGCAGAAGAAATTACAATTTGAACATGAAGAAAGGCAGAAGAAATTACAATTTGAACATGAAGAAAGGCAGAAGAAATTACAATTTTAACATGAAGAAAGGCAGAAGAAATTACAATTTGAACATGAAGAAAGGCAGAAGAAATTACAATTTTAACATAGAAAAATGCAGAAGAAATTACAATTTTAACAAAGAAAAATGCAGAAGAAATTACAATTTGAACATGAAGAAAGGCAGAAGAAATTACAATTTGAACATGAAGAAAGGCAGAAGAAATTACAATTTTAACATAGAAAAATGCAGAAGAAATTACAATTTGAACATGAAGAAAGGCAGAAGAAATTACAATTTGAACATGAAGAAAGGCAGAAGAAATTACAATTTGAACATGAAGAAAGGCAGAAGAAATTACAATTTGAACATGAAGAAAGGCAGAAGAAATTACAATTTTAACAAAGAAAAATGCAGAAGAAATTACAATTTGAACATGAAAATATGCAGGAGAAATTACAATTTGAACAAAGAAAAATGCAGAAGAAATTACAATTTGAACATGAAGAAAGGCAGAAGAAATTACAATTTTTACATAGAAAAATGCAGAAGAAATTACAATTTGAACATGAAAAAATGCAGAAGAAATTACAATTTTAACATAGAAAAATGCAGAAGAAATTACAATTTGAACATGAAGAAAGGCAGAAGAAATTACAATTTGAACATGAAGAAAGGCAGAAGAAATTACAATTTGAACATGAAGAAAGGCAGAAGAAATTACAATTTTAACATGAAGAAAGGCAGAAGAAATTACAATTTGAACATGAAGAAAGGCAGAAGAAATTACAATTTTAACATAGAAAAATGCAGAAGAAATTACAATTTTAACAAAGAAAAATGCAGAAGAAATTACAATTTGAACATGAAGAAAGGCAGAAGAAATTACAATTTGAACATGAAGAAAGGCAGAAGAAATTACAATTTTAACATAGAAAAATGCAGAAGAAATTACAATTTGAACATGAAGAAAGGCAGAAGAAATTACAATTTGAACATGAAGAAAGGCAGAAGAAATTACAATTTGAACATGAAGAAAGGCAGAAGAAATTACAATTTGAACATGAAGAAAGGCAGAAGAAATTACAATTTTAACATAGAAAAATGCAGAAGAAATTACAATTTGAACATGAAGAAAGGCAGAAGAAATTACAATTTTAACATAGAAAAATGCAGAAGAAATTACAATTTGAACATGAAAATATGCAGGAGAAATTACAATTTGAACAAAGAAAAATGCAGAAGAAATTACAATTTGAACATGAAGAAAGGCAGAAGAAATTACAATTTTTACATAGAAAAATGCAGAAGAAATTACAATTTGAACATGAAAAAATGCAGAAGAAATTACAATTTTAACATAGAAAAATGCAGAAGAAATTACAATTTGAACATGAAGAAAGGCAGAAGAAATTACAATTTGAACATGAAGAAAGGCAGAAGAAATTATAATTTTAACATAGAAAAATGCAGAAGAAATTACAATTTTAACATAGAAAAATGCAGAAGAAATTACAATTTTAACATAGAAAAATGCAGAAGAAATTACAATTTGAACATGAAGAAAGGCAGAAGAAATTACAATTTTACCATGAAGAAAGGCAGAAGAAATTACAATTTTAACATAGCAAAATGCAGAAGAAATTACAATGTGAACATGAAGAAAGGCAGAAGAAATTACAATTTGAACATGAAGAAAGGCAGAAGAAATTACAATTTTAACATGAAGAAAGGCAGAAGAAATTACAATTTTAACATGAAGAAAGGCAGAAGAAATTACAATTTTAACATGAAGAAAGGCAGAAGAAATTACAATTTGAACATGAAGAAAGGCAGAAGAAATTACAATTTTAACATAGAAAAATGCAGAAGAAATTACAATTTGAACATGAAGAAAGGCAGAAGAAATTACAATTTGAACATGAAGAAAGGCAGAAGAAATTACAATTTTAACATAGAAAAATGCAGAAGAAATTACAATTTTAACATAGAAAAATGCAGAAGAAATTACAATTTTAACATAGAAAAATGCAGAAGAAATTACAATTTGAACATGAAGAAAGGCAGAAGAAATTACAATTTGAACATGAAGAAAGACAGAAGAAATTACAATTTGAACATGAAGAAAGGCAGAAGAAATTATAATTTTAACATAGAAAAATGCAGAAGAAATTACAATTTGAACATGAAGAAAGACAGAAGAAATTACAATTTTAACATGAAGAAAGGCAGAAGAAATTACAATTTTAACATAAAAAAATGCAGAAGAAATTACAATTTGAACATGAAAATATGCAGAAGAAATTACAATTTGAACATGAAGAAAGGCAGAAGAAATTACAATTTTAACATAGAAAAATGCAGAAGAAATTACAATTTGAACATGAAAAAATGCAGAAGAAATTACAATTTTAACATAGAAAAATGCAGAAGAAATTACAATTTGAACATGAAAATATGCAGAAGAAATTACAATTTGAACATGAAGAAAGGCAGAAGAAATTACAATTTTAACATAGAAAAATGCAGAAGAAATTACAATTTGAACATGAAGAAAGGCAGAAGAAATTACAATTTGAACATGAAGAAAGACAGAAGAAATTACAATTTGAACATGAAGAAAGGCAGAAGAAATTATAATTTTAACATAGAAAAATGCAGAAGAAATTACAATTTGAACATGAAGAAAGACAGAAGAAATTACAATTTTAACATGAAGAAAGGCAGAAGAAATTACAATTTTAACATAGAAAAATGCAGAAGAAATTACAATTTGAACATGAAGAAAGGCAGAAGAAATTACAATTTGAACATGAAGAAAGGCAGAAGAAATTACAATTTGAACATGAAGAAAGGCAGAAGAAATTACAATTTGAACATGAAGAAAGGCAGAAGAAATTACAATTTGAACATGAAGAAAGGCAGAAGAAATTACAATTTTAACATGAAGAAAGGCAGAAGAAATTACAATTTTAACATGAAGAAAGGCAGAAGAAATTACAATTTTAACATAGAAAAATGCAGAAGAAATTACAATTTGAACATGAAGAAAGGCAGAAGAAATTACAATTTTAACATGAAGAAAGGCAGAAGAAATTACAATTTTAACATAGAAAAATGCAGAAGAAATTACAATTTGAACATGAAGAAAGGCAGAAGAAATTACAATTTGAACATGAAGAAAGACAGAAGAAATTACAATTTTAACATAGAAAAATGCAGAAGAAATTACAATTTGAACATGAAGAAAGGCAGAAGAAATTACAATTTGAACATGAAGAAAGGCAGAAGAAATTACAATTTGAACATAGAAAAATGCAGAAGAAATTACAATTTGAACATGAAGAAAGGCAGAAGAAATTACAATTTTAACATAGAAAAATGCAGAAGAAATTACAATTTGAACATGAAGAAATGCAGAAGAAATTACAATTTGAACATGAAGAAAGGCAGAAGAAATTACAATTTTAACAAAGAAAAATGCAGAAGAAATTACAATTTTAACATAGAAAAATGCAGAAGAAATTACAATTTGAACATGAAGAAAGGCAGAAGAAATTACAATTTTAACATGAAGAAAGGCAGAAGAAATTACAATTTGAACATGAAGAAAGGCAGAAGAAATTACAATTTTAACATAGAAAAATGCAGAAGAAATTACAATTTGAACATGAAGAAAGGCAGAAGAAATTACAATTTTAACATAGAAAAATGCAGAAGAAATTACAATTTGAACATGAAGAAAGGCAGAAGAAATTACAATTTGAACATGAAGAAAGACAGAATAAATTACAATTTTAACATAGAAAAATGCAGAAGAAATTACAATTTGAACATGAAGAAAGGCAGAAGAAATTACAATTTTAACATAGAAAAATGCAGAAGAAATTACAATTTGAACATAGAAAAATGCAGAAGAAATTACAATTTGAACATGAAGAAAGGCAGAAGAAATTACAATTTGAACATAGAAAAATGCAGAAGAAATTACAATTTGAACATGAAGAAAGGCAGAAGAAATTACAATTTTAACATAGAAAAATGCAGAAGAAATTACAATTTGAACATGAAGAAATGCAGAAGAAATTACAATTTGAACATGAAGAAAGGCAGAAGAAATTACAATTTTAACAAAGAAAAATGCAGAAGAAATTACAATTTGAACATGAAGAAAGGCAGAAGAAATTACAATTTGAACATGAAGAAAGGCAGAAGAAATTACAATTTGAACATGAAGAAAGGCAGAAGAAATTACAATTTGAACATGAAGAAAGGCAGAAGAAATTACAATTTGAACATGAAGAAAGGCAGAAGAAATTACAATTTTAACATAGAAAAATGCAGAAGAAATTACAATTTTAACAAAGAAAAATGCAGAAGAAATTACAATTTGAACATGAAGAAAGGCAGAAGAAATTATAATTTGAGCATGAAGAAAGGCAGAAGAAATTACAATTTGAACATGAAGAAAGGCAGAAGAAATTACAATTTTAACAAAGAAAAATGCAGAAGAAATTACAATTTGAACATGAAGAAAGGCAGAAGAAATTACAATTTTAACATAGAAAAATGCAGAAGAAATTACAATTTGAACATGAAGAAAGGCAGAAGAAATTACAATTTTAACAAAGAAAAATGCAGAAGAAATTACAATTTGAACATGAAGAAAGGCAGAAGAAATTACAATTTTAACAAAGAAAAATGCAGAAGAAATTACAATTTGAACATGAAGAAAGGCAGAAGAAATTACAATTTGAACATGAAGAAAGGCAGAAGAAATTACAATTTGAACATGAAGAAAGGCAGAAGAAATTACAATTTGAACATGAAGAAAGGCAGAAGAAATTACAATTTTAACATAGAAAAATGCAGAAGAAATTACAATTTTAACAAAGAAAAATGCAGAAGAAATTACAATTTGAACATGAAGAAAGGCAGAAGAAAATGTAATTTGAGCATGAAGAAAGGCAGAAGAAATTACAATTTGAACATGAAGAAAGGCAGAAGAAATTACAATTTTAACATAGAAAAATGCAGAAGAAATTACAATTTTAACAAAGAAAAATGCAGAAGAAATTACAATTTGAACATGAAGAAAGGCAGAAGAAATTACAATTTGAGCATGAAGAAAGGCAGAAGAAATTACAATTTTAACATAGAAAAATGCAGAAGAAATTACAATTTGAACATGAAGAAATGCAGAAGAAATTACAATTTGAACATGAAGAAAGGCAAAAGAAATTACAATTTTAACATAGAAAAATGCAGAAGAAATTACAATTTGAACATGAAGAAAGGCAGAAGAAATTACAATTTTAACAAAGAAAAATGCAGAAGAAATTACAATTTTAACATAGAAAAATGCAGAAGAAATTACAATTTGAACATGAAGAAAGGCAGAAGAAATTACAATTTTAACATAGAAAAATGCAGAAGAAATTACAATTTGAACATGAAGAAAGGCAGAAGAAATTACAATTTTAACATAGAAAAATGCAGAAGAAATTACAATTTGAACATGAAGAAAGGCAGAAGAAATTACAATTTTAACAAAGAAAAATGCAGAAGAAATTACAATTTGAACATGAAGAAAGGCAGAAGAAATTACAATTTGAACATGAAGAAAGGCAGAAGAAATTACAATTTTAACAAAGAAAAATGCAGAAGAAATTACAATTTGAAAATGAAGAAAGGCAGAAGAAATTACAATTTGAACATGAAGAAAGGCAGAAGAAATTACAATTTGAACATGAAGAAAGGCAGAAGAAATTACAATTTGAACATGAAGAAAGGCAGAAGAAATTACAATTTTAACAAAGCAAAATGCAGAAGAAATTACAATTTGAACATGAAGAAAGGCAGAAGAAATTATAATTTGAACATGAAGAAAGGCAGAAGAAATTACAATTTTAACAAAGAAAAATGCAGAAGAAATTACAATTTGAAAATGAAGAAAGGCAGAAGAAATTACAATTTGAACATGAAGAAAGGCAGAAGAAATTACAATTTTAACATGAAGAAAGGCAGAAGAAATTACAATTTGAACATGAAGAAAGGCAGAAGAAATTACAATTTTAACATGAAGAAAGACAGAAGAAATTACAATTTTAACATAGAAAAATGCAGAAGAAATTACAATTTTAACAAAGAAAAATGCAGAAGAAATTACAATTTGAACATGAAGAAAGGCAGAAGAAATTACAATTTTAACATAGAAAAATGCAGAAGAAATTACAATTTGAACATGAAGAAAGGCAGAAGAAATTATAATTTGAGCATGAAGAAAGGCAGAAGAAATTACAATTTGAACATGAAGAAAGGCAGAAGAAATTACAATTTTAACAAAGAAAAATGCAGAAGAAATTACAATTTGAACATGAAGAAAGGCAGAAGAAATTACAATTTTAACATAGAAAAATGCAGAAGAAATTACAATTTTAACAAAGAAAAATGCAGAAGAAATTACAATTTGAACATGAAGAAAGGCAGAAGAAATTACAATTTTAACATAGAAAAATGCAGAAGAAATTACAATTTGAACATGAAGAAAGGCAGAAGAAATTACAATTTTAACATAGAAAAATGCAGAAGAAATTACAATTTGAACATGAAGAAAGGCAGAAGAAATTACAATTTGAATATGAAGAAAGGCAGAAGAAATTACAATTTTAACAAAGAAAAATGCAGAAGAAATTACAATTTGAACATGAAGAAGGGCAGAAGAAATTACAATTTTAACATAGAAAAATGCAGAAGAAATTACAATTTAAACAAAGAAAAATGCAGAAGAAATTACAATTTGAACATGAAGAAAGGCAGAAGAAATTATAATTTGAGCATGAAGAAAGGCAGAAGAAATTACAATTTTAACATGAAGAAAGGCAGAAGAAATTACAATTTTAACATAGAAAAATGCAGAAGAAATTACAATTTGAACATGAAGAAAGGCAGAAGAAATTACAATTTTAACATAGAAAAATGCAGAAGAAATTACAATTTGAACATGAAGAAAGGCAGAAGAAATTACAATTTGAACATGAAGAAAGGCAGAAGAAATTACAATTTTAACATAGAAAAATGCAGAAGAAATTACAATTTGAACATGAAGAAAGGCAGAAGAAATTACAATTTGAACATTAAGAAAGGCAGAAGAAATTACAATTTTAACAGGAAGAAAGGCAGAAGAAATTACAATTTGAACATGAAGAAAGGCAGAAGAAATTACAATTTGAACATGAAGAAAGGCAGAAGAAATTACAATTTGAACATGAAGAAAGGCAGAAGAAATTACAATTTGAAAATGAAGAAAGGCAGAAGAAATTACAATTTGAACATGAAGAAAGGCAGAAGAAATTACAATTTGAACATAGAAAAATGCAGAAGAAATAACAATTTGAACATGAAGAAAGGCAGAAGAAATTACAATTTGAACATGAAGAAAGGCAGAAGAAATTACAATTTGAACATGAAGAAAGGCAGAAGAAATTACAATTTGAACATGAAGAAAGGCAGAAGAAATTACAATTTGAACATGAAGAAAGGCAGAAGAAATTACAATTTGAACATGAAGAAAGGCAGAAGAAATTACAATTTTAACATAGAAAAATGCAGAAGAAATTACAATTTGAACATGAAGAAAGGCAGAAGAAATTACAATTTTAACATAGAAAATGCAGAAGAAATTACAATTTGAACATGAAGAAAGGCAGAAGAAATTACAATTTTAACATGAAGAAAGGCAGAAGAAATTACAATTTTAACATAGAAAAATGCAGAAGAAATTACAATTTGAACATGAAGAAAGGCAGAAGAAATTACAATTTTAACATAGAAAAATGCAGAAGAAATTACAATTTTAACATGAAGAAAGGCAGAAGAAATTACAATTTGAACATAGAAAAACGCAGAAGAAATTACAATTTGAACATGAAGAAAGGCAGAAGAAATTACAATTTTAACATAGAAAAATGCAGAAGAAATTACAATTTTAAAATGAAGAAAGGCAGAAGAAATTACAATTTTAACAAAGAAAAATGCAGAAGAAATTACAATTTGAACATGAAGAAAGGCAGAAGAAATTATAATTTGAGCATGAAGAAAGGCAGAAGAAATTACAATTTGAACATAGAAAAATGCAGAAGAAATTACAATTTGAACATGAAGAAAGGCAGAAGAAATTACAATTTTAACAAAGAAAAATGCAGAAGAAATTACAATTTTAACATAGAAAAATGCAGAAGAAATTACAATTTGAACATGAAGAAAGGCAGAAGAAATTACAATTTTAACATAGAAAAATGCAGAAGAAATTACAATTTGAACATGAAGAAAGGCAGAAGAAATTACAATTTTAACATAGAAAAATGCAGAAGAAATTACAATTTGAACATGAAGAAAGGCAGAAGAAATTACAATTTGAACATGAAGAAAGGCAGAAGAAATTACAATTTGAACATGAAGAAAGGCAGAAGAAATTACAATTTTAACATAGAAAAATGCAGAAGAAATTACAATTTGAACATGAAGAAAGGCAGAAGAAATTACAATTTTAACATAGAAAAATGCAGAAGAAATTACAATTTGAACATGAAGAAAGGCAGAAGAAATTACAATTTTAACATAGAAAAATGCAGAAGAAATTACAATTTGAACATGAAGAAAGGCAGAAGAAATTACAATTTTAACAAAGAAAAATGCAGAAGAAATTACAATTTGAACATGAAGAAAGGCAGAAGAAATTACAATTTGAACATGAAGAAAGGCAGAAGAAATTACAATTTTAACATGAAGAAAGGCAGAAGAAATTACAATTTTAACAAAGAAAAATGCAGAAGAAATTACAATTTGAACATGAAGAAAGGCAGAAGAAATTACAATTTGAACATGAAGAAAGGCAGAAGAAATTACAATTTGAACATGAAGAAAGGCAGAAGAAATTACAATTTGAACATGAAGAAAGGCAGAAGAAATTACAATTTGAACATGAAGAAAGGCAGAAGAAATTACAATTTTAACAAAGAAAAATGCAGAAGAAATTACAATTTGAAAATGAAGAAAGGCAGAAGAAATTACAATTTGAACATGAAGAAAGGCAGAAGAAATTACAATTTGAACATGAAGAAAGGCAGAAGAAATTACAATTTGAACATGAAGAAAGGCAGAAGAAATTACAATTTTAACATAGAAAAATGCAGAAGAAATTACAATTTTAACAAAGAAAAATGCAGAAGAAATTACAATTTGAACATGAAGAAAGGCAGAAGAAATTACAATTTGAGCATGAAGAAAGGCAGAAGAAATTACAATTTTAACATAGAAAAATGCAGAAGAAATTACAATTTGAACATGAAGAAATGCAGAAGAAATTACAATTTGAACATGAAGAAAGGCAGAAGAAATTACAATTTTAACATAGAAAAATGCAGTAGAAATTACAATTTGAACATGAAGAAAGGCAGAAGAAATTACAATTTGAACATGAAGAAAGGCAGAAGAAATTACAATTTGAACATGAAGAAAGGCAGAAGAAATTACAATTTGAACATGAAGAAAGGCAGAAGAAATTACAATTTGAAAATGAAGAAAGGCAGAAGAAATTACAATTTGAACATGAAGAAAGGCAGAAGAAATTACAATTTGAACATAGAAAAATGCAGAAGAAATAACAATTTGAACATGAAGAAAGGCAGAAGAAATTACAATTTTAACATAGAAAAATGCAGAAGAAATTACAATTTGAAAATGAAGAAAGGCAGAAGAAATTACAATTTGAACATGAAGAAAGGCAGAAGAAATTACAATTTTAAAATGAAGAAAGGCAGAAGAAATTACAATTTGAACATGAAGAAAGGCAGAAGAAATTACAATTTTAACATAGAAAAATGCAGAAGAAATTACAATTTGAACATGAAGAAAGGCAGAAGAAATTACAATTTGAACATGAAGAAAGGCAGAAGAAATTACAATTTGAACATGAAGAAAGGCAGAAGAAATTACAATTTTAACATAGAAAAATGCAGAAGAAATTACAATTTGAACATGAAGAAAGGCAGAAGAAATTACAATTTTAACATAGAAAAATGCAGAAGAAATTACAATTTGAACATGAAGAAAGGCAGAAGAAATTACAATTTTAACATGAAGAAAGGCAGAAGAAATTACAATTTTAACATAGAAAAATGCAGAAGAAATTACAATTTGAACATGAAGAAAGGCAGAAGAAATTACAATTTGAACATGAAGAAAGGCAGAAGAAATTACAATTTGAACATGAAGAAAGGCAGAAGAAATTACAATTTTAACATAGAAAAATGCAGAAGAAATTACAATTTGAACATGAAGAAAGGCAGAAGAAATTACAATTTTAACATAGAAAAATGCAGAAGAAATTACAATTTGAACATGAAGAAAGGCAGAAGAAATTACAATTTTAACATAGAAAAATGCAGAAGAAATTACAATTTTAACAAAGAAAAATGCAGAAGAAATTACAATTTGAACATGAAGAAAGGCAGAAGAAATTATAATTTGAGCATGAAGAAAGGCAGAAGAAATTACAATTTGAACATGAAGAAAGGCAGAAGAAATTACAATTTTAACAAAGAAAAATGCAGAAGAAATTACAATTTGAACATGAAGAAAGGCAGAAGAAATTACAATTTTTACATAGAAAAATGCAGAAGAAATTACAATTTTAACAAAGAAAAATTCAGAAGAAATTACAATTTGAACATGAAGAAAGGCAGAAGAAATTACAATTTTAACATAGAAAAATGCAGAAGAAATTACAATTTGAACATGAAGAAAGGCAGAAGAAATTACAATTTTAACATAGAAAAATGCAGAAGAAATTACAATTTGAACATGAAGAAAGGCAGAAGAAATTACAATTTTAACATGAAGAAAGGCAGAAGAAATTACAATTTTAACATAGAAAAATGCAGAAGAAATTACAATTTGAACATGAAGAAAGGCAGAAGAAATTACAATTTGAACATGAAGAAAGGCAGAAGAAATTACAATTTGAACATGAAGAAAGGCAGAAGAAATTACAATTTTAACATAGAAAAATGCAGAAGAAATTACAATTTGAACATGAAGAAAGGCAGAAGAAATTACAATTTTAACATAGAAAAATGCAGAAGAAATTACAATTTGAACATGAAGAAAGGCAGAAGAAATTACAATTTTAACATAGAAAAATGCAGAAGAAATTACAATTTTAACAAAGAAAAATGCAGAAGAAATTACAATTTGAACATGAAGAAAGGCAGAAGAAATTATAATTTGAGCATGAAGAAAGGCAGAAGAAATTACAATTTGAACATGAAGAAAGGCAGAAGAAATTACAATTTTAACAAAGAAAAATGCAGAAGAAATTACAATTTGAACATGAAGAAAGGCAGAAGAAATTACAATTTTTACATAGAAAAATGCAGAAGAAATTACAATTTTAACAAAGAAAAATTCAGAAGAAATTACAATTTGAACATGAAGAAAGGCAGAAGAAATTACAATTTTAACATAGAAAAATGCAGAAGAAATTACAATTTGAACATGAAGAAAGGCAGAAGAAATTACAATTTTTACATAGAAAAATGCAGAAGAAATTACAATTTTAACAAAGAAAAATGCAGAAGAAATTACAATTTGAACATGAAGAAAGGCAGAAGAAATTACAATTTGAACATAGAAAAATGCAGAAGAAATTACAATTTGAACATGAAGAAAGGCAGAAGAAATTACAATTTTTACATAGAAAAATGCAGAAGAAATTACAATTTTAACAAAGAAAAATGCAGAAGAAATTACAATTTGAACATGAAGAAAGGCAGAAGAAATTACAATTTTAACATAGAAAAATGCAGAAGAAATTACAATTTGAACATGAAGAAAGGCAGAAGAAATTACAATTTTTACATAGAAAAATGCAGAAGAAATTACAATTTAAACAAAGAAAAATGCAGAAGAAATTACAATTTGAACATGAAGAAAGGCAGAAGAAATTACAATTTTAACATAGAAAAATGCAGAAGAAATTACAATTTGAACATGAAGAAAGGCAGAAGAAATTACAATTTTTACATAGAAAAATGCAGAAGAAATTACAATTTTAACAAAGAAAAATGCAGAAGAAATTACAATTTGAACATGAAGAAAGGCAGAAGAAATTACAATTTTAACATAGAAAAATGCAGAAGAAATTACAATTTTAACATAGAAAAATGCAGAAGAAATTACAATTTGAACATGAAGAAAGGCAGAAGAAATTACAATTTTAACATAGAAAAATGCAGAAGAAATTACAATTTTAACATAGAAAAATGCAGAAGAAATTACAATTTTAACAAAGAAAAATGCAGAAGAAATTACAATTTGAACATGAAGAAAGGCAGAAGAAATTACAATTTTAACATAGAAAAATGCAGAAGAAATTACAATTTGAACATGAAGAAAGGCAGAAGAAATTACAATTTTTACATAGAAAAATGCAGAAGAAATTACAATTTTAACAAAGAAAAATGCAGAAGAAATTACAATTTGAACATGAAGAAAGGCAGAAGAAATTACAATTTTAACATAGAAAAATGCAGAAGAAATTACAATTTTAACAAAGAAAAATGCAGAAGAAATTACAATTTGAACATGAAGAAAGGCAGAAGAAATTACAATTTTAACATAGAAAAATGCAGAAGAAATTACAATTTTAACATAGAAAAATGCAGAAGAAATTACAATTTTAACAAAGAAAAATGCAGAAGAAATTACAATTTGAACATGAAGAAAGGCAGAAGAAATTACAATTTTTACATAGAAAAATGCAGAAGAAATTACAATTTTAACAAAGAAAAATGCAGAAGAAATTACAATTTGAACATGAAGAAAGGCAGAAGAAATTACAATTTTAACATAGAAAAATGCAGAAGAAATTACAATTTTAACAAAGAAAAATGCAGAAGAAATTACAATTTGAACATGAAGAAAGGCAGAAGAAATTACAATTTTTACATAGAAAAATGCAGAAGAAATTACAATTTTAACAAAGAAAAATGCAGAAGAAATTACAATTTTAACAAAGAAAAATGCAGAAGAAATTACAATTTGAACATGAAGAAAGGCAGAAGAAATTACAATTTTTACATAGAAAAATGCAGAAGAAATTACAATTTTAACAAAGAAAAATGCAGAAGAAATTACAATTTGAACATGAAGAAAGGCAGAAGAAATTACAATTTTAACATAGAAAAATGCAGAAGAAATTACAATTTGAACATGAAGAAAGGCAGAAGAAATTACAATTTTTACATAGAAAAATGCAGAAGAAATTACAATTTTAACAAAGAAAAATGCAGAAGAAATTACAATTTGAACATGAAGAAAGGCAGAAGAAATTACAATTTTAACATAGAAAAATGCAGAAGAAATTACAATTTTAACATAGAAAAATGCAGAAGAAATTACAATTTGAACATGAAGAAAGGCAGAAGAAATTACAATTTTAACATAGAAAAATGCAGAAGAAATTACAATTTTAACATAGAAAAATGCAGAAGAAATTACAATTTTAACAAAGAAAAATGCAGAAGAAATTACAATTTGAACATGAAGAAAGGCAGAAGAAATTACAATTTTAACATAGAAAAATGCATAAGAAATTACAATTTGAACATGAAGAAAGGCAGAAGAAATTACAATTTTTACATAGAAAAATGCAGAAGAAATTACAATTTTAACAAAGAAAAATGCAGAAGAAATTACAATTTGAACATGAAGAAAGGCAGAAGAAATTACAATTTTAACATAGAAAAATGCAGAAGAAATTACAATTTTAACAAAGAAAAATGCAGAAGAAATTACAATTTGAACATGAAGAAAGGCAGAAGAAATTACAATTTTAACATAGAAAAATGCAGAAGAAATTACAATTTTAACATAGAAAAATGCAGAAGAAATTACAATTTTAACAAAGAAAAATGCAGAAGAAATTACAATTTGAACATGAAGAAAGGCAGAAGAAATTACAATTTTTACATAGAAAAATGCAGAAGAAATTACAATTTTAACAAAGAAAAATGCAGAAGAAATTACAATTTGAACATGAAGAAAGGCAGAAGAAATTACAATTTTAACATAGAAAAATGCAGAAGAAATTACAATTTGAACATGAAGAAAGGCAGAAGAAATTACAATTTTTACATAGAAAAATGCAGAAGAAATTACAATTTTAACAAAGAAAAATGCAGAAGAAATTACAATTTGAACATGAAGAAAGGCAGAAGAAATTATAATTTGAGCATGAAGAAAGGCAGAAGAAATTACAATTTGAACATGAAGAAAGGCAGAAGAAATTACAATTTTAACAAAGAAAAATGCAGAAGAAATTACAATTTGAACATGAAGAAAGGCAGAAGAAATTACAATTTTTACATAGAAAAATGCAGAAGAAATTACAATTTTAACAAAGAAAAATGCAGAAGAAATTACAATTTGAACATGAAGAAAGGCAGAAGAAATTACAATTTTAACATAGAAAAATGCAGAAGAAATTACAATTTGAACATGAAGAAAGGCAGAAGAAATTACAATTTTAACATAGAAAAATGCAGAAGAAATTACAATTTTAACATGAAGAAAGGCAGAAGAAATTACAATTTGAACATGAAGAAAGGCAGAAGAAATTACAATTTTAACATAGAAAAATGCAGAAGAAATTACAATTTGAACATGAAGAAAGGCAGAAGAAATTACAATTTTAACATGAAGAAAGGCAGAAGAAATTACAATTTTAACAAAGAAAAATGCAGAAGAAATTACAATTTGAACATGAAGAAAGGCAGAAGAAATTACAATTTTAACATAGAAAAATGCAGAAGAAATTACAATTTTAACAAAGAAAAATGCAGAAGAAATTACAATTTGAACATGAAGAAAGGCAGAAGAAATTATAATTTGAACATGAAGAAAGGCAGAAGAAATTACAATTTTAACATAGAAAAATGCAGAAGAAATTACAATTTGAACATGAAGAAAGGCAGAAGAAATTACAATTTTAACATAGAAAAATGCAGAAGAAATTACAATTTGAACATGAAGAAAGGCAGAAGAAATTACAATTTGAACATGAAGAAAGGCAGAAGAAATTACAATTTTAACATAGAAAAATGCAGAAGAAATTACAATTTGAACATGAAGAAAGGCAGAAGAAATTACAATTTTAACATAGAAAAATGCAGAAGAAATTACAATTTGAACATGAAGAAAGGCAGAAGAAATTACAATTTTTACATAGAAAAATGCAGAAGAAATTACAATTTTAACAAAGAAAAATGCAGAAGAAATTACAATTTGAACATGAAGAAAGGCAGAAGAAATTACAATTTTAACATAGAAAAATGCAGAAGAAATTACAATTTGAACATGAAGAAAGGCAGAAGAAATTACAATTTTTACATAGAAAAATGCAGAAGAAATTACAATTTTAACAAAGAAAAATGCAGAAGAAATTACAATTTGAACATGAAGAAAGGCAGAAGAAATTATAATTTGAGCATGAAGAAAGGCAGAAGAAATTACAATTTGAACATGAAGAAAGGCAGAAGAAATTACAATTTTAACAAAGAAAAATGCAGAAGAAATTACAATTTGAACATGAAGAAAGGCAGAAGAAATTACAATTTTTACATAGAAAAATGCAGAAGAAATTACAATTTGAACATGAAGAAAGGCAGAAGAAATTACAATTTGAACATGAAGAAAGGCAGAAGAAATTACAATTTGAACATGAAGAAAGCCAGAAGAAATTATAATTTTAACATAGAAAAATGCAGAAGAAATTAAAATTTTAACAGGAAGAAAGGCAGAAGAAATTACAAGTTTAACATGAAGAAAGGCAGAAGAAATTACAATTTGAACATGAAGAAAGGCAGAAGAAATTACAATTTTAACATAGAAAAATGCAGAAGAAATTACAATTTGAACATGAAGAAAGGCAGAAGAAATTACAATTTTAACATAGAAAAATGCAGAAGAAATTACAATTTGAACATGAAGAAAGCCAGAAGAAATTATAATTTTAACATCGAAAAATGCAGAAGAAATTAAAATTTTAACAGGAAGAAAGGCAGAAGAAATTACAATTTTAACATGAAGAAAGGCAGAAGAAATTACAATTTGAACATGAAGAAAGGCAGAAGAAATTACAATTTGAACATGAAGAAAGGCAGAAGAAATTACAATTTGAACATGAAGAAAGGCAGAAGAAATTACAATTTGAACATGAAGAAAGGCAGAAGAAATTACAATTTGAACATGAAGAAAGGCAGAAGAAATTACAATTTTAACATGAAGAAAGGCAGAAGAAATTACAATTTGAAAATGAAGAAAGGCAGAAGAAATTACAATTTGAACATGAAGAAAGGCAGAAGAAATTACAATTTTAACATAGAAAAATGCAGAAGAAATTACAATTTGAACATGAAGAAAGGCAGAAGAAATTACAATTTGAACATGAAGAAAGGCAGAAGAAATTACAATTTTAACATGAAGAAAGGCAGAAGAAATTACAATTTGAACATGAAGAAAGGCAGAAGAAATTACAATTTGAACATGAAGAAAGGCAGAAGAAATTACAATTTTAACATGAAGAAAGGCAGAAGAAATTACAATTTGAAAATGAAGAAAGGCAGAAGAAATTACAATTTGAACATGAAGAAAGGCAGAAGAAATTACAATTTTAACATAGAAAAATGCAGAAGAAATTACAATTTGAACATGAAGAAAGCCAGAAGAAATTATAATTTTAACATAGAAAAATGCAGAAGAAATTAAAATTTTAACAGGAAGAAAGGCAGAAGAAATTACAATTTTAACATGAAGAAAGGCAGAAGAAATTACAATTTGAACATGAAGAAAGGCAGAAGAAATTACAATTTTAACATAGAAAAATGCAGCAGAAATTACAATTTGAACATGAAGAAAGGCAGAAGAAATTACAATTTTAACATAGAAAAATGCAGAAGAAATTACAATTTGAACATGAAGAAAGCCAGAAGAAATTATAATTTTAACATAGAAAAATGCAGAAGAAATTAAAATTTTAACAGGAAGAAAGGCAGAAGAAATTACAATTTTAACATGAAGAAAGGCAGAAGAAATTACAATTTGAACATGAAGAAAGGCAGAAGAAATTACAATTTTAACATAGAAAAATGCAGAAGAAATTACAATTTGAACATGAAGAAAGGCAGAAGAAATTACAATTTGAACATGAAGAAAGGCAGAAGAAATTACAATTTGAACATGAAGAAAGGCAGAAGAAATTACAATTTGAACATGAAGAAAGGCAGAAGAAATTACAATTTTAACATGAAGAAAGGCAGAAGAAATTACAATTTTAACATAGAAAAATGCAGAAGAAATTACAATTTGAACATGAAGAAAGGCAGAAGAAATTACAATTTGAACATAGAAAAATGCAGAAGAAATTACAATTTTAACATGAAGAAATGCAGAAGAAATTACAATTTGAACATGAAGAAAGGCAGAAGAAATTACAATTTGAACATGAAGAAAGGCAGAAGAAATTACAATTTGAACATGAAGAAAGGCAGAAGAAATTACAATTTTAACATAGAAAAATGCAGAAGAAATTACAATTTTAACATGAAGAAAGGCAGAAGAAATTACAATTTGAACATGAAGAAAGGCAGAAGAAATTACAATTTGAACATGAAGAAAGGCAGAAGAAATTACAATTTGAACATGAAGAAAGACAGAAGAAATTACAATTTGAACATGAAGAAAGGCAGAAGAAATTACAATTTGAACATGAAGAAAGGCAGAAGAAATTACAATTTTAACATAGAAAAATGCAGAAGAAATTACAATTTTAACATGAAGAAAGGCAGAAGAAATTACAATTTGAACATGAAGAAAGGCAGAAGAAATTACAATTTGAACATGAAGAAAGGCAGAAGAAATTACAATTTTAACATAGAAAAATGCAGAAGAAATTACAATTTGAACATGAAGAAAGGCAGAAGAAATTACAATTTTAACATGAAGAAAGGCAGAAGAAATTACAATTTGAACATGAAGAAAGGCAGAAGAAATTACAATTTTAACATAGAAAAATGCAGAAGAAATTACAATTTGAACATGAAGAAAGGCAGAAGAAATTACAATTTGAACATAGAAAAATGCAGAAGAAATTACAATTTTAACATGAAGAAATGCAGAAGAAATTACAATTTTAACATAGAAAAATGCAGAAGAAATTACAATTTGAACATGAAGAAAGGCAGAAGAAATTACAATTTGAACATGAAGAAAGGCAGAAGAAATTACAATTTTAACATAGAAAAATGCAGAAGAAATTACAATTTTAACATGAAGAAATGCAGAAGAAATTACAATTTGAACATGAAGAAAGGCAGAAGAAATTACAATTTGAACATGAAGAAAGGCAGAAGAAATTACAATTTGAACATGAAGAAAGGCAGAAGAAATTACAATTTGAACATGAAGAAAGGCAGAAGAAATTACAATTTGAAAATGAAGAAAGGCAGAAGAAATTACAATTTGAACATGAAGAAAGGCAGAAGAAATTACAATTTTAACATAGAAAAATGCAGAAGAAATTACAATTTGAACATGAAGAAAGGCAGAAGAAATTACAATTTTAACATAGAAAAATGCAGAAGAAATTACAATTTGAACATGAAGAAAGGCAGAAGAAATTACAATTTGAACATGAAGAAAGGCAGAAGAAATTACAATTTTAACATGAAGAAAGGCAGAAGAAATTACAATTTGAACATGAAGAAAGGCAGAAGAAATTACAATTTGAACATGAAGAAAGGCAGAAGAAATTACAATTTTAACATGAAGAAAGGCAGAAGAAATTACAATTTGAAAATGAAGAAAGGCAGAAGAAATTACAATTTGAAAATGAAGAAAGGCAGAAGAAATTACAATTTGAACATGAAGAAAGGCAGAAGAAATTACAATTTGAACATGAAGAAAGCCAGAAGAAATTATAATTTTAACATAGAAAAATGCAGAAGAAATTAAAATTTTAACAGGAAGAAAGGCAGAAGAAATTACAAGTTTAACATGAAGAAAGGCAGAAGAAATTACAATTTGAACATGAAGAAAGGCAGAAGAAATTACAATTTTAACATAGAAAAATGCAGAAGAAATTACAATTTGAACATGAAGAAAGGCAGAAGAAATTACAATTTTAACATAGAAAAATGCAGAAGAAATTACAATTTGAACATGAAGAAAGCCAGAAGAAATTATAATTTTAACATCGAAAAATGCAGAAGAAATTAAAATTTTAACAGGAAGAAAGGCAGAAGAAATTACAATTTTAACATGAAGAAAGGCAGAAGAAATTACAATTTGAACATGAAGAAAGGCAGAAGAAATTACAATTTGAACATGAAGAAAGGCAGAAGAAATTACAATTTGAACATGAAGAAAGGCAGAAGAAATTACAATTTGAACATGAAGAAAGGCAGAAGAAATTACAATTTGAACATGAAGAAAGGCAGAAGAAATTACAATTTTAACATGAAGAAAGGCAGAAGAAATTACAATTTGAACATGAAGAAAGGCAGAAGAAATTACAATTTGAACATGAAGAAAGGCAGAAGAAATTACAATTTGAACATGAAGAAAGGCAGAAGAAATTACAATTTGAACATGAAGAAAGGCAGAAGAAATTACAATTTTAACATAGAAAAATGCAGAAGAAATTACAATTTGAACATGAAGAAAGGCAGAAGAAATTACAATTTTAACATAGAAAAATGCAGAAGAAATTACAATTTGAACATGAAGAAAGGCAGAAGAAATTACAATTTTAACATGAAGAAAGGCAGAAGAAATTACAATTTTAACATAGAAAAATGCAGAAGAAATTACAATTTGAACATGAAGAAAGGCAGAAGAAATTACAATTTGAACATGAAGAAAGGCAGAAGAAATTACAATTTGAACATGAAGAAAGGCAGAAGAAATTACAATTTTAACATAGAAAAATGCAGAAGAAATTACAATTTGAACATGAAGAAAGCCAGAAGAAATTATAATTTTAACATAGAAAAATGCAGAAGAGATTAAAATTTTAACAGGAAGAAAGGCAGAAGAAATTACAATTTTAACATGAAGAAAGGCAGAAGAAATTACAATTTGAACATGAAGAAAGGCAGAAGAAATTACAATTTTAACATAGAAAAATGCAGAAGAAATTACAATTTGAACATGAAGAAAGGCAGAAGAAATTACAATTTTAACATGAAGAAAGGCAGAAGAAATTACAATTTGAACATGAAGAAAGGCAGAAGAAATTACAATTTGAACATGAAGAAAGGCAGAAGAAATTACAATTTGAACATGAAGAAAGGCAGAAGAAATTACAATTTGAACATGAAGAAAGGCAGAAGAAATTACAATTTTAACATGAAGAAAGGCAGAAGAAATTACAATTTGAACATGAAGAAAGGCAGAAGAAATTACAATTTGAACATGAAGAAAGGCAGAAGAAATTACAATTTGAACATGAAGAAAGGCAGAAGAAATTACAATTTGAACATGAAGAAAGGCAGAAGAAATTACAATTTTAACATAGAAAAATGCAGAAGAAATTACAATTTGAACATGAAGAAAGGCAGAAGAAATTACAATTTTAACATAGAAAAATGCAGAAGAAATTACAATTTGAACATGAAGAAAGGCAGAAGAAATTACAATTTTAACATGAAGAAAGGCAGAAGAAATTACAATTTTAACATAGAAAAATGCAGAAGAAATTACAATTTGAACATGAAGAAAGGCAGAAGAAATTACAATTTGAACATGAAGAAAGGCAGAAGAAATTACAATTTGAACATGAAGAAAGGCAGAAGAAATTACAATTTTAACATAGAAAAATGCAGAAGAAATTACAATTTGAACATGAAGAAAGGCAGAAGAAATTACAATTTTAACATAGAAAAATGCAGAAGAAATTACAATTTGAACATGAAGAAAGGCAGAAGAAATTACAATTTGAACATGAAGAAAGGCAGAAGAAATTACAATTTTAACATAGAAAAATGCAGAAGAAATTACAATGTTAACATGAAGAAAGGCAGAAGAAATTACAATTTGAACATGAAGAAAGGCAGAAGAAATTACAATTTGAACATGAAGAAAGGCAGAAGAAATTACAATTTGAACATGAAGAAAGGCAGAAGAAATTACAATTTGAACATGAAGAAAGGCAGAAGAAATTACAATTTTAACATAGAAAAATGCAGAAGAAATTACAATTTGAACATGAAGAAAGGCAGAAGAAATTACAATTTTAACATAGAAAAATGCAGAAGAAATTACAATTTGAACATGAAGAAAGGCAGAAGAAATTACAATTTTAACATGAAGAAAGGCAGAAGAAATTACAATTTGAACATGAAGAAATGCAGAAGAAATTACAATTTTAACATAGAAAAATGCAGAAGAAATTACAATTTGAACATGAAGAAAGGCAGAAGAAATTACAATTTGAACATGAAGAAAGGCAGAAGAAATTACAATTTGAACATGAAGAAAGGCAGAAGAAATTACAATTTTAACATGAAGAAAGGCAGAAGAAATTACAATTTGAACATAGAAAAATGCAGAAGAAATTACAATTTGAACATGAAGAAAGGCAGAAGAAATTACAATTTTAACATAGAAAAATGCAGAAGAAATTACAATTTTAACATGAAGAAAGGCAGAAGAAATTACAATTTGAACATGAAGAAAGGCAGAAGAAATTACAATTTTAACATAGAAAAATGCAGAAGAAATTACAATTTGAACATGAAGAAAGGCAGAAGAAATTACAATTTTAACATGAAGAAAGGCAGAAGAAATTACAATTTGAACATGAAGAAAGACAGAAGAAATTACAATTTTAACATGAAGAAAGGCAGAAGAAATTACAATTTGAACATGAAGAAAGGCAGAAGAAATTACAATTTTAACATAGAAAAATGCAGAAGAAATTACAATTTGAACATGAAGAAAGGCAGAAGAAATTACAATTTGAACATGAAGAAAGGCAGAAGAAATTACAATTTGAACATGAAGAAAGGCAGAAGAAATTACAATTTGAACATGAAGAAAGGCAGAAGAAATTACAATTTTAACATGAAGAAAGGCAGAAGAAATTACAATTTGAACATAGAAAAATGCAGAAGAAATTACAATTTGAACATGAAGAAAGCCAGAAGAAATTATAATTTTAACATAGAAAAATGCAGAAGAAATTAAAATTTTAACATGAAGAAAGGCAGAAGAAATTACAATTTGAACATGAAGAAAGGCAGAAGAAATTATAATTTGAGCATGAAGAAAGGCAGAAGAAATTACAATTTGAACATGAAGAAAGGCAGAAGAAATTACAATTTTAACATAGAAAAATGCAGAAGAAATTACAATTTGAACATGAAGAAAGGCAGAAGAAATTACAATTTGAACATGAAGAAAGGCAGAAGAAATTACAATTTGAACATGAAGAAAGGCAGAAGAAATTACAATTTGAACATGAAGAAAGGCAGAAGAAATTACAATTTTAACATAGAAAAATGCAGAAGAAATTACAATTTGAACATGAAGAAAGGCAGAAGAAATTACAATTTTAACATAGAAAAATGCAGAAGAAATTACAATTTGAACATGAAGAAAGGCAGAAGAAATTACAATTTTAACATGAAGAAAGGCAGAAGAAATTACAATTTGAACATGAAGAAAGGCAGAAGAAATTACAATTTGAACATGAAGAAAGGCAGAAGAAATTACAATTTGAAAATGAAGAAAGGCAGAAGAAATTACAATTTGAACATGAAGAAAGGCAGAAGAAATTACAATTTTAACATAGAAAAATGCAGAAGAAATTACAATTTTAACATGAGGAAAGGCAGAAGAAATTACAATTTGAACATGAAGAAAGGCAGAAGAAATTACAATTTGAACATGAAGAAAGGCAGAAGAAATTACAATTTGAACATGAAGAAAGGCAGAAGAAATTACAATTTGAAAATGAAGAAAGGCAGAAGAAATTACAATTTGAACATGAAGAAAGGCAGAAGAAATTACAATTTTAACATAGAAAAATGCAGAAGAAATTACAATTTGAACATGAAGAAAGGCAGAAGAAATTACAATTTTAACATAGAAAAATACAGAAGAAATTACAATTTGAACATGAAGAAAGGCAGAAGAAATTACAATTTTAACATAGAAAAATGCAGAAGAAATTACAATTTGAACATGAAGAAAGGCAGAAGAAATTACAATTTTAACATGAAGAAAGGCAGAAGAAATTACAATTTTAACATGAAGAAAGGCAGAAGAAATTACAATTTGAACATGAAGAAAGGCAGAAGAAATTACAATTTGAACATGAAGAAAGGCAGAAGAAATTACAATTTGAAAATGAAGAAAGGCAGAAGAAATTACAATTTGAACATGAAGAAAGGCAGAAGAAATTACAATTTGAAAATGAAGAAAGGCAGAAGAAATTACAATTTGAACATGAAGAAAGGCAGAAGAAATTACAATTTTAACATAGAAAAATGCAGAAGAAATTACAATTTGAACATGAAGAAAGGCAGAAGAAATTACAATTTGAACATGAAGAAAGGCAGAAGAAATTACAATTTTAACATGAAGAAAGGCAGAAGAAATTACAATTTTAACATGAAGAAAGGCAGAAGAAATTACAATTTTAACATGAAGAAAGGCAGAAGAAATTACAATTTGAACATGAAGAAAGGCAGAAGAAATTACAATTTGAACATGAAGAAAGGCAGAAGAAATTACAATTTGAAAATGAAGAAAGGCAGAAGAAATTACAATTTGAACATGAAGAAAGGCAGAAGAAATTACAATTTGAACATGAAGAAAGGCAGAAGAAATTACAATTTGAACATGAAGAAAGGCAGAAGAAATTACAATTTTAACATAGAAAAATGCAGAAGAAATTACAATTTGAACATGAAGAAAGGCAGAAGAAATTACAATTTGAACATGAAGAAAGGCAGAAGAAATTACAATTTGAACATGAAGAAAGGCAGAAGAAATTACAATTTTAACATGAAGAAAGGCAGAAGAAATTACAATTTGAACATGAAGAAAGGCAGAAGAAATTACAATTTTAACATAGAAAAATGCAGAAGAAATTACAATTTGAACATGAAGAAAGGCAGAAGAAATTACAATTTTAACATGAAGAAAGGCAGAAGAAATTACAATTTGAACATGAAGAAAGGCAGAAGAAATTACAATTTTAACATAGAAAAATGCAGAAGAAATTACAATTTGAACATGAAGAAAGGCAGAAGAAATTACAATTTGAACATGAAGAAAGGCAGAAGAAATTACAATTTGAACATGAAGAAAGGCAGAAGAAATTACAATTTTAACATAGAAAAATGCAGAAGAAATTACAATTTGAACATGAAGAAAGGCAGAAGAAATTACAATTTTAACATAGAAAAATGCAGAAGAAATTACAATTTGAACATGAAGAAAGGCAGAAGAAATTACAATTTTAACATGAAGAAAGGCAGAAGAAATTACAATTTGAACATGAAGAAAGGCAGAAGAAATTACAATTTGAACATGAAGAAAGGCAGAAGAAATTACAATTTGAAAATGAAGAAAGGCAGAAGAAATTACAATTTGAACATGAAGAAAGGCAGAAGAAATTACAATTTGAACATGAAGAAAGGCAGAAGAAATTACAATTTGAACATGAAGAAAGGCAGAAGAAATTACAATTTGAACATGAAGAAAGGCAGAAGAAATTACAATTTGAACATGAAGAAAGGCAGAAGAAATTACAATTTGAACATGAAGAAAGGCAGAAGAAATTACAATTTGAACATGAAGAAAGGCAGAAGAAATTACAATTTGAACATGAAGAAAGGCAGAAGAAATTACAATTTGAACATGAAGAAAGGCAGAAGAAATTACAATTTGAACATGAAGAAAGGCAGAAGAAATTACAATTTGAACATGAAGAAAGGCAGAAGAAATTACAATTTGAACATGAAGAAAGGCAGAAGAAATTACAATTTGAACATGAAGAAAGGCAGAAGAAATTACAATTTTAACATAGAAAAATGCAGAAGAAATTACAATTTGAACATGAAGAAAGGCAGAAGAAATTACAATTTGAACATGAAGAAAGGCAGAAGAAATTACAATTTGAACATGAAGAAAGGCAGAAGAAATTACAATTTGAACATGAAGAAAGGCAGAAGAAATTACAATTTGAACATGAAGAAAGGCAGAAGAAATTACAATTTGAACATGAAGAAAGGCAGAAGAAATTACAATTTTAACATAGAAAAATGCAGAAGAAATTACAATTTGAACATGAAGAAAGGCAGAAGAAATTACAATTTGAACATGAAGAAAGGCAGAAGAAATTACAATTTGAACATGAAGAAAGGCAGAAGAAATTACAATTTTAACATGAAGAAAGGCAGAAGAAATTACAATTTGAACATGAAGAAAGGCAGAAGAAATTACAATTTTAACATAGAAAAATGCAGAAGAAATTACAATTTGAACATGAAGAAAGGCAGAAGAAATTACAATTTTAACATGAAGAAAGGCAGAAGAAATTACAATTTGAACATGAAGAAAGGCAGAAGAAATTACAATTTTAACATAGAAAAATGCAGAAGAAATTACAATTTGAACATGAAGAAAGGCAGAAGAAATTACAATTTGAACATGAAGAAAGGCAGAAGAAATTACAATTTGAACATGAAGAAAGGCAGAAGAAATTACAATTTTAACATAGAAAAATGCAGAAGAAATTACAATTTGAACATGAAGAAAGGCAGAAGAAATTACAATTTTAACATAGAAAAATGCAGAAGAAATTACAATTTGAACATGAAGAAAGGCAGAAGAAATTACAATTTTAACATGAAGAAAGGCAGAAGAAATTACAATTTGAACATGAAGAAAGGCAGAAGAAATTACAATTTGAACATGAAGAAAGGCAGAAGAAATTACAATTTGAAAATGAAGAAAGGCAGAAGAAATTACAATTTGAACATGAAGAAAGGCAGAAGAAATTACAATTTTAACATAGAAAAATGCAGAAGAAATTACAATTTGAACATGAAGAAAGGCAGAAGAAATTACAATTTTAACATAGAAAAATGCAGAAGAAATTACAATTTTTACATGAGGAAAGGCAGAAGAAATTACAATTTGAACATGAAGAAAGGCAGAAGAAATTACAATTTGAACATGAAGAAAGGCAGAAGAAATTACAATTTGAACATGAAGAAAGGCAGAAGAAATTACAATTTGAAAATGAAGAAAGGCAGAAGAAATTACAATTTGAACATGAAGAAAGGCAGAAGAAATTACAATTTTAACATAGAAAAATGCAGAAGAAATTACAATTTGAACATGAAGAAAGGCAGAAGAAATTACAATTTTAACATAGAAAAATACAGAAGAAATTACAATTTGAACATGAAGAAAGGCAGAAGAAATTACAATTTTAACATAGAAAAATGCAGAAGAAATTACAATTTGAACATGAAGAAAGGCAGAAGAAATTACAATTTTAACATGAAGAAAGGCAGAAGAAATTACAATTTTAACATGAAGAAAGGCAGAAGAAATTACAATTTGAACATGAAGAAAGGCAGAAGAAATTACAATTTGAACATGAAGAAAGGCAGAAGAAATTACAATTTGAAAATGAAGAAAGGCAGAAGAAATTACAATTTGAACATGAAGAAAGGCAGAAGAAATTACAATTTGAAAATGAAGAAAGGCAGAAGAAATTACAATTTGAACATGAAGAAAGGCAGAAGAAATTACAATTTTAACATAGAAAAATGCAGAAGAAATTACAATTTGAACATGAAGAAAGGCAGAAGAAATTACAATTTTAACATAGAAAAATGCAGAAGAAATTACAATTTGAACATGAAGAAAGGCAGAAGAAATTACAATTTGAACATGAAGAAAGGCAGAAGAAATTACAATTTTAACATGAAGAAAGGCAGAAGAAATTACAATTTTAACATGAAGAAAGGCAGAAGAAATTACAATTTTAACATGAAGAAAGGCAGAAGAAATTACAATTTTAACATAGAAAAATGCAGAAGAAATTACAATTTGAACATGAAGAAAGGCAGAAGAAATTACAATTTGAACATGAAGAAAGGCAGAAGAAATTACAATTTGAACATGAAGAAAGGCAGAAGAAATTACAATTTGAACATGAAGAAAGGCAGAAGAAATTACAATTTGAACATGAAGAAAGGCAGAAGAAATTACAATTTGAACATGAAGAAAGGCAGAAGAAATTACAATTTGAAAATGAAGAAAGGCAGAAGAAATTACAATTTGAACATGAAGAAAGGCAGAAGAAATTACAATTTGAACATGAAGAAAGGCAGAAGAAATTACAATTTTAACATAGAAAAATGCAGAAGAAATTACAATTTGAACATGAAGAAAGGCAGAAGAAATTACAATTTGAACATGAAGAAAGGCAGAAGAAATTACAATTTTAACATGAAGAAAGGCAGAAGAAATTACAATTTGAACATGAAGAAAGGCAGAAGAAATCACAATTTTAACATAGAAAAATGCAGAAGAAATTACAATTTGAACATGAAGAAAGGCAAAAGGAATTACAATTTTAACATAGAAAAATGCAGAAGAAATTACAATTTGAACATGAAGAAAGGCAGAAGAAATTACAATTTGAACATGAAGAAAGGCAGAAGAAATTACAATTTGAACATGAAGAAAGGCAGAAGAAATTACAATTTGAACATGAAGAAAGGCAGAAGAAATTACAATTTTAACATAGAAAAATGCAGAAGAAATTACAATTTGAACATGAAGAAAGGCAGAAGAAATTACAATTTGAACATGAAGAAAGGCAGAAGAAATTACAATTTTAACATGAAGAAAGGCAGAAGAAATTACAATTTTAACATGAAGAAAGGCAGAAGAAATTACAATTTTAACATGAAGAAAGGCAGAAGAAATTACAATTTGAACATGAAGAAAGGCAGAAGAAATTACAATTTGAACATGAAGAAAGGCAGAAGAAATTACAATTTGAAAATGAAGAAAGGCAGAAGAAATTACAATTTGAACATGAAGAAAGGCAGAAGAAATTACAATTTGAAAATGAAGAAAGGCAGAAGAAATTACAATTTGAACATGAAGAAAGGCAGAAGAAATTACAATTTTAACATAGAAAAATGCAGAAGAAATTACAATTTGAACATGAAGAAAGGCAGAAGAAATTACAATTTTAACATAGAAAAATGCAGAAGAAATTACAATTTGAACATGAAGAAAGGCAGAAGAAATTACAATTTGAACATGAAGAAAGGCAGAAGAAATTACAATTTTAACATGAAGAAAGGCAGAAGAAATTACAATTTTAACATGAAGAAAGGCAGAAGAAATTACAATTTTAACATGAAGAAAGGCAGAAGAAATTACAATTTGAACATGAAGAAAGGCAGAAGAAATTACAATTTGAACATGAAGAAAGGCAGAAGAAATTACAATTTGAAAATGAAGAAAGGCAGAAGAAATTACAATTTGAACATGAAGAAAGGCAGAAGAAATTACAATTTGAACATGAAGAAAGGCAGAAGAAATTACAATTTGAACATGAAGAAAGGCAGAAGAAATTACAATTTTAACATAGAAAAATGCAGAAGAAATTACAATTTGAACATGAAGAAAGGCAGAAGAAATTACAATTTTAACATAGAAAAATGCAGAAGAAATTACAATTTGAACATGAAGAAAGGCAGAAGAAATTACAATTTGAACATGAAGAAAGGCAGAAGAAATTACAATTTGAACATGAAGAAAGGCAGAAGAAATTACAATTTGAACATGAAGAAAGGCAGAAGAAATTACAATTTTAACATAGAAAAATGCAGAAGAAATTACAATTTGAACATGAAGAAAGGCAGAAGAAATTACAATTTGAACATGAAGAAAGGCAGAAGAAATTACAATTTTAACATGAAGAAAGGCAGAAGAAATTACAATTTTAACATGAAGAAAGGCAGAAGAAATTACAATTTTAACATGAAGAAAGGCAGAAGAAATTACAATTTGAACATGAAGAAAGGCAGAAGAAATTACAATTTGAACATGAAGAAAGGCAGAAGAAATTACAATTTGAAAATGAAGAAAGGCAGAAGAAATTACAATTTGAACATGAAGAAAGGCAGAAGAATTTACAATTTTAACATAGAAAAATGCAGAAGAAATTACAATTTGAACATGAAGAAAGGCAGAAGAAATTACAATTTTAACATAGAAAAATGCAGAAGAAATTACAATTTGAACATGAAGAAAGGCAGAAGAAATTACAATTTGAACATGAAGAAAGGCAGAAGAAATTACAATTTTAACATGAAGAAAGGCAGAAGAAATTACAATTTGAACATGAAGAAAGGCAGAAGAAATTACAATTTGAACATGAAGAAAGGCAGAAGAAATTACAATTTTAACATGAAGAAAGGCAGAAGAAATTACAATTTGAAAATGAAGAAAGGCAGAAGAAATTACAATTTGAACATGAAGAAAGGCAGAAGAAATTACAATTTTAACATAGAAAAATGCAGAAGAAATTACAATTTGAACATGAAGAAAGCCAGAAGAAATTATAATTTTAACATAGAAAAATGCAGAAGAAATTAAAATTTTAACAGGAAGAAAGGCAGAAGAAATTACAATTTTAACATGAAGAAAGGCAGAAGAAATTACAATTTGAACATGAAGAAAGGCAGAAGAAATTACAATTTTAACATAGAAAAATGCAGAAGAAATTACAATTTGAACATGAAGAAAGGCAGAAGAAATTACAATTTTAACATAGAAAAATGCAGAAGAAATTACAATTTGAACATGAAGAAAGCCAGAAGAAATTATAATTTTAACATAGAAAAATGTAGAAGAAATTAAAATTTTAACAGGAAGAAAGGCAGAAGAAATTACAATTTTAACACGAAGAAAGGCAGAAGAAATTACAATTTGAACATGAAGAAAGGCAGAAGAAATTACAATTTTAACATAGAAAAATGCAGAAGAAATTACAATTTGAACATGAAGAAAGGCAGAAGAAATTACAATTTGAACATGAAGAAAGGCAGAAGAAATTACAATTTGAACATGAAGAAAGGCAGAAGAAATTACAATTTGAACATGAAGAAAGGCAGAAGAAATTACAATTTGAACATGAAGAAAGGCAGAAGAAATTACAATTTGAACATGAAGATAGGCAGAAGAAATTACAATTTTAACATGAAGAAAGGCAGAAGAAATTACAATTTGAACATGAAGAAAGGCAGAAGAAATTACAATTTGAACATGAAGAAAGGCAGAAGAAATTACAATTTGAACATGAAGAAAGGCAGAAGAAATTACAATTTGAACATGAAGAAAGGCAGAAATAATTACAATTTTAACATAGAAAAATGCAGAAGAAATTACAATTTGAACATGAAGAAAGGCAGAAGAAATTACAATTTTAACATAGAAAAATGCAGAAGAAATTACAATTTGAACATGAAGAAAGGCAGAAGAAATTACAATTTTAACATGAAGAAAGGCAGAAGAAATTACAATTTTAACATAGAAAAATGCAGAAGAAATTACAATTTGAACATGAAGAAAGGCAGAAGAAATTACAATTTGAACATGAAGAAAGGCAGAAGAAATTACAATTTGAACATGAAGAAAGGCAGAAGAAATTACAATTTTAACATAGAAAAATGCAGAAGAAATTACAATTTGAACATGAAGAAAGGCAGAAGAAATTACAATTTTTACATAGAAAAATGCAGAAGAAATTACAATTTGAACATGAAGAAAGGCAGAAGAAATTACAATTTTAACATGAAGAAAGGCAGAAGAAATTACAATTTGAACATGAAGAAAGGCAGAAGAAATTACAATTTTAACATAGAAAAATGCAGAAGAAATTACAATTTTAACATGAAGAAAGGCAGAAGAAATTACAATTTGAACATGAAGAAAGGCAGAAGAAATTACAATTTGAACATGAAGAAAGGCAGAAGAAATTACAATTTGAACATGAAGAAAGACAGAAGAAATTACAATTTGAACATGAAGAAAGGCAGAAGAAATTACAATTTTAACATAGAAAAATGCAGAAGAAATTACAATTTTAACATGAAGAAAGGCAGAAGAAATTACAATTTGAACATGAAGAAAGGCAGAAGAAATTACAATTTGAACATGAAGAAAGGCAGAAGAAATTACAATTTTAACATAGAAAAATGCAGAAGAAATTACAATTTGAACATGAAGAAAAGCAGAAGAAATTACAATTTTAACATAGAAAAATGCAGAAGAAATTACAATTTGAACATGAAGAAAGGCAGAAGAAATTACAATTTTAACATAGAAAAATGCAGAAGAAATTACAATTTGAACATGAAGAAAGGCAGAAGAAATTACAATTTTAACATGAAGAAAGGCAGAAGAAATTACAATTTTAACATAGAAAAATGCAGAAGAAATTACAATTTGAACATGAAGAAAGGCAGAAGAAATTACAATTTTAACATAGAAAAATGCAGAAGAAATTACAATTTGAACATGAAGAAAGGCAGAAGAAATTACAATTTGAACATGAAGAAAGGCAGAAGAAATTACAATTTTAACATAGAAAAATGCAGAAGAAATTACAATTTGAACATGAAGAAAGGCAGAAGAAATTACAATTTTAACATAGAAAAATGCAGAAGAAATTACAATTTTAACATGAAGAAAGGCAGAAGAAATTACAATTTGAACATGAAGAAAGGCAGAAGAAATTACAATTTTAACATAGAAAAAGGCAGAAGAAATTACAATGTGAACATGAAGAAAGGCAGAAGAAATTACAATTTGAACATGAAGAAAGGCAGAAGAAATTACAATTTGAACATGAAGAAAGGCAGAAGAAATTACAATTTGAACATGAAGAAAGGCAGAAGAAATTACAATTTGAACATGAAGAAAGGCAGAAGAAATTACAATTTTAACATAGAAAAATGCAGAAGAAATTACAATTTGAACATGAAGAAAGGCAGAAGAAATTACAATTTTAACATAGAAAAATGCAGAAGAAATTACAATTTGAACATGAAGAAAGGCAGAAGAAATTACAATTTTAACATGAAGAAAGGCAGAAGAAATTACAATTTTAACATAGAAAAATGCAGAAGAAATTACAATTTGAACATGAAAATATGCAGAAGAAATTACAATTTGAACATGAAGAAAGGCAGAAGAAATTACAATTTTAACATAGAAAAATGCAGAAGAAATTACAATTTGAACATGAAGAAAGGCAGAAGAAATTACAATTTTAACATAGAAAAATGCAGAAGAAATTACAATTTTAACATGAAGAAAGGCAGAAGAAATTACAATTTGAACATGAAGAAAGGCAGAAGAAATTACAATTTGAACATGAAGAAAGACAGAAGAAATTACAATTTTAACATAGAAAAATGCAGAAGAAATTACAATTTGAACATGAAGAAAGGCAGAAGAAATTACAATTTGAACATGAAGAAAGGCAGAAGAAATTACAATTTGAACATGAAGAAAGGCAGAAGAAATTACAATTTTAACATGAAGAAAGGCAGAAGAAATTACAATTTGAACATGAAGAAAGGCAGAAGAAATTACAATTTTAACATGAAGAAAGGCAGAAGAAATTACAATTTGAACATAGAAAAATGCAGAAGAAATTACAATTTGAACATGAAGAAAGGCAGAAGAAATTACAATTTTAACATGAAGAAAGCCAGAAGAAATTATAATTTTAACATAGAAAAATGCAGAAGAAATTAAAATTTTAACATGAAGAAAGGCAGAAGAAATTACAATTTGAACATGAAGAAAGGCAGAAGAAATTATAATTTGAGCATGAAGAAAGGCAGAAGAAATTACAATTTGAACATGAAGAAAGGCAGAAGAAATTACAATTTTAACATAGAAAAATGCAGAAGAAATTACAATTTGAACATGAAGAAAGGCAGAAGAAATTACAATTTGAACATGAAGAAAGGCAGAAGAAATTACAATTTGAACATGAAGAAAGGCAGAAGAAATTACAATTTGAACATGAAGAAAGGCAGAAGAAATTACAATTTTAACATAGAAAAATGCAGAAGAAATTACAATTTGAACATGATGAAAGGCAGAAGAAATTACAATTTTAACATAGAAAAATGCAGAAGAAATTACAATTTGAACATGAAGAAAGGCAGAAGAAATTACAATTTTAACATGAAGAAAGGCAGAAGAAATTACAATTTTAACATAGAAAAATGCAGAAGAAATTACAATTTGAACATGAAGAAAGGCAGAAGAAATTACAATTTTAACATAGAAAAATGCAGAAGAAATTACAATTTGAACATGAAGAAAGGCAGAAGAAATTACAATTTGAACATGAAGAAAGGCAGAAGAAATTACAATTTGAACATGAAGAAAGGCAGAAGAAATTACAATTTGAACATGAAGAAAGGCAGAAGAAATTACAATTTGAAAATGAAGAAAGGCAGAAGAAATTACAATTTGAACATGAAGAAAGGCAGAAGAAATTACAATTTTAACATAGAAAAATGCAGAAGAAATTACAATTTGAACATGAAGAAAGGCAGAAGAAATTACAATTTTAACATAGAAAAATACAGAAGAAATTACAATTTGAACATGAAGAAAGGCAGAAGAAATTACAATTTTAACATAGAAAAATGCAGAAGAAATTACAATTTGAACATGAAGAAAGGCAGAAGAAATTACAATTTTAACATGAAGAAAGGCAGAAGAAATTACAATTTTAACATGAAGAAAGGCAGAAGAAATTACAATTTGAACATGAAGAAAGGCAGAAGAAATTACAATTTGAACATGAAGAAAGGCAGAAGAAATTACAATTTGAAAATGAAGAAAGGCAGAAGAAATTACAATTTGAACATGAAGAAAGGCAGAAGAAATTACAATTTGAACATGAAGAAAGGCAGAAGAAATTACAATTTTAACATAGAAAAATGCAGAAGAAATTACAATTTGAACATGAAGAAAGGCAGAAGAAATTACAATTTGAACATGAAGAAAGCAGAAGAAATTACAATTTGAAAATGAAGAAAGGCAGACGAAATTACAATTTGAACATGAAGAAAGGCAGAAGAAATTACAATTTTAACATAGAAAAATGCAGAAGAAATTACAATTTGAACATGAAGAAAGGCAGAAGAAATTACAATTTTAACATAGAAAAATGCAGAAGAAATTACAATTTGAACATGAAGAAAGGCAGAAGAAATAAAAATTATAACATGAAGAAAGGCAGAAGAAATTACAATTTTAACATGAAGAAAGGCAGAAGAAATTACAATTTGAACATGAAGAAAGGCAGAAGAAATTACAATTTGAACATGAAGAAAGGCAGAAGAAATTACAATTTGAAAATGAAGAAAGGCAGAAGAAATTACAATTTGAAACTGAAGAAAGGCAGAAGAAATTACAATTTTAACATAGAAAAATGCAGAAGAAATTACAATTTGAACATGAAGAAAGCCAGAAGAAATTATAATTTTAACATAGAAAAATGCAGAAGAAATTAAAATTTTAACAGGAAGAAAGGCAGAAGAAATTACAATTTGAACATGAAGAAAGGCAGAAGAAATTACAATTTGAACATGAAGAAAGGCAGAAGAAATTACAATTTTAACATAGAAAAATGCAGAAGAAATTACAATTTGAACATGAAGAAAGGCAGAAGAAATTACAATTTGAACATGAAGAAAGGCAGAAGAAATTACAATTTGAACATGAAGAAAGACAGAAGAAATTACAATTTGAACATGAAGAAAGGCAGAAGAAATTACAATTTTAACATAGAAAAATGCAGAAGAAATTACAATTTTAACATGAAGAAAGGCAGAAGAAATTACAATTTGAACATGAAGAAAGGCAGAAGAAATTACAATTTGAACATGAAGAAAGGCAGAAGAAATTACAATTTTAACATAGAAAAATGCAGAAGAAATTACAATTTGAACATGAAGAAAAGCAGAAGAAATTACAATTTTAACATAGAAAAATGCAGAAGAAATTACAATTTGAACATGAAGAAAGGCAGAAGAAATTACAATTTTAACATAGAAAAATGCAGAAGAAATTACAATTTGAACATGAAGAAAGGCAGAAGAAATTACAATTTTAACATGAAGAAAGGCAGAAGAAATTACAATTTTAACATAGAAAAATGCAGAAGAAATTACAATTTGAACATGAAGAAAGGCAGAAGAAATTACAATTTTAACATAGAAAAATGCAGAAGAAATTACAATTTGAACATGAAGAAAGGCAGAAGAAATTACAATTTGAACATGAAGAAAGGCAGAAGAAATTACAATTTTAACATAGAAAAATGCAGAAGAAATTACAATTTGAACATGAAGAAAGGCAGAAGAAATTACAATTTTAACATAGAAAAATGCAGAAGAAATTACAATTTTAACATGAAGAAAGGCAGAAGAAATTACAATTTGAACATGAAGAAAGGCAGAAGAAATTACAATTTTAACATAGAAAAAGGCAGAAGAAATTACAATGTGAACATGAAGAAAGGCAGAAGAAATTACAATTTGAACATGAAGAAAGGCAGAAGAAATTACAATTTGAACATGAAGAAAGGCAGAAGAAATTACAATTTGAACATGAAGAAAGGCAGAAGAAATTACAATTTGAACATGAAGAAAGGCAGAAGAAATTACAATTTTAACATAGAAAAATGCAGAAGAAATTACAATTTGAACATGAAGAAAGGCAGAAGAAATTACAATTTTAACATAGAAAAATGCAGAAGAAATTACAATTTGAACATGAAGAAAGGCAGAAGAAATTACAATTTGAACATGAAGAAAGGCAGAAGAAATTACAATTTTAACATAGAAAAATGCAGAAGAAATTACAATTTGAACATGAAAATATGCAGAAGAAATTACAATTTGAACATGAAGAAAGGCAGAAGAAATTACAATTTTAACATAGAAAAATGCAGAAGAAATTACAATTTGAACATGAAGAAAGGCAGAAGAAATTACAATTTTAACATAGAAAAATGCAGAAGAAATTACAATTTTAACATGAAGAAAGGCAGAAGAAATTACAATTTGAACATGAAGAAAGGCAGAAGAAATTACAATTTGAACATGAAGAAAGACAGAAGAAATTACAATTTTAACATAGAAAAATGCAGAAGAAATTACAATTTGAACATGAAGAAAGGCAGAAGAAATTACAATTTGAACATGAAGAAAGGCAGAAGAAATTACAATTTGAACATGAAGAAAGGCAGAAGAAATTACAATTTTAACATGAAGAAAGGCAGAAGAAATTACAATTTGAACATGAAGAAAGGCAGAAGAAATTACAATTTTAACATGAAGAAAGGCAGAAGAAATTACAATTTGAACATAGAAAAATGCAGAAGAAATTACAATTTGAACATGAAGAAAGGCAGAAGAAATTACAATTTTAACATGAAGAAAGCCAGAAGAAATTATAATTTTAACATAGAAAAATGCAGAAGAAATTAAAATTTTAACATGAAGAAAGGCAGAAGAAATTACAATTTGAACATGAAGAAAGGCAGAAGAAATTATAATTTGAGCATGAAGAAAGGCAGAAGAAATTACAATTTGAACATGAAGAAAGGCAGAAGAAATTACAATTTTAACATAGAAAAATGCAGAAGAAATTACAATTTGAACATGAAGAAAGGCAGAAGAAATTACAATTTGAACATGAAGAAAGGCAGAAGAAATTACAATTTGAACATGAAGAAAGGCAGAAGAAATTACAATTTGAACATGAAGAAAGGCAGAAGAAATTACAATTTTAACATAGAAAAATGCAGAAGAAATTACAATTTGAACATGATGAAAGGCAGAAGAAATTACAATTTTAACATAGAAAAATGCAGAAGAAATTACAATTTGAACATGAAGAAAGGCAGAAGAAATTACAATTTTAACATGAAGAAAGGCAGAAGAAATTACAATTTTAACATAGAAAAATGCAGAAGAAATTACAATTTGAACATGAAGAAAGGCAGAAGAAATTACAATTTTAACATAGAAAAATGCAGAAGAAATTACAATTTGAACATGAAGAAAGGCAGAAGAAATTACAATTTGAACATGAAGAAAGGCAGAAGAAATTACAATTTGAACATGAAGAAAGGCAGAAGAAATTACAATTTGAACATGAAGAAAGGCAGAAGAAATTACAATTTGAAAATGAAGAAAGGCAGAAGAAATTACAATTTGAACATGAAGAAAGGCAGAAGAAATTACAATTTTAACATAGAAAAATGCAGAAGAAATTACAATTTGAACATGAAGAAAGGCAGAAGAAATTACAATTTTAACATAGAAAAATACAGAAGAAATTACAATTTGAACATGAAGAAAGGCAGAAGAAATTACAATTTTAACATAGAAAAATGCAGAAGAAATTACAATTTGAACATGAAGAAAGGCAGAAGAAATTACAATTTTAACATGAAGAAAGGCAGAAGAAATTACAATTTTAACATGAAGAAAGGCAGAAGAAATTACAATTTGAACATGAAGAAAGGCAGAAGAAATTACAATTTGAACATGAAGAAAGGCAGAAGAAATTACAATTTGAAAATGAAGAAAGGCAGAAGAAATTACAATTTGAACATGAAGAAAGGCAGAAGAAATTACAATTTTAACATAGAAAAATGCAGAAGAAATTACAATTTGAACATGAAGAAAGGCAGAAGAAATTACAATTTGAACATGAAGAAAGCAGAAGAAATTACAATTTGAAAATGAAGAAAGGCAGACGAAATTACAATTTGAACATGAAGAAAGGCAGAAGAAATTACAATTTTAACATAGAAAAATGCAGAAGAAATTACAATTTGAACATGAAGAAAGGCAGAAGAAATTACAATTTTAACATAGAAAAATGCAGAAGAAATTACAATTTGAACATGAAGAAAGGCAGAAGAAATAAAAATTATAACATGAAGAAAGGCAGAAGAAATTACAATTTTAACATGAAGAAAGGCAGAAGAAATTACAATTTGAACATGAAGAAAGGCAGAAGAAATTACAATTTGAACATGAAGAAAGGCAGAAGAAATTACAATTTGAAAATGAAGAAAGGCAGAAGAAATTACAATTTGAAACTGAAGAAAGGCAGAAGAAATTACAATTTTAACATAGAAAAATGCAGAAGAAATTACAATTTGAACATGAAGAAAGCCAGAAGAAATTATAATTTTAACATAGAAAAATGCAGAAGAAATTAAAATTTTAACAGGAAGAAAGGCAGAAGAAATTACAATTTGAACATGAAGAAAGGCAGAAGAAATTACAATTTGAACATGAAGAAAGGCAGAAGAAATTACAATTTTAACATAGAAAAATGCAGAAGAAATTACAATTTGAACATGAAGAAAGGCAGAAGAAATTACAATTTGAACATGAAGAAAGGCAGAAGAAATTACAATTTGAACATGAAGAAAGACAGAAGAAATTACAATTTGAACATGAAGAAAGGCAGAAGAAATTACAATTTTAACATAGAAAAATGCAGAAGAAATTACAATTTTAACATGAAGAAAGGCAGAAGAAATTACAATTTGAACATGAAGAAAGGCAGAAGAAATTACAATTTGAACATGAAGAAAGGCAGAAGAAATTACAATTTTAACATAGAAAAATGCAGAAGAAATTACAATTTGAACATGAAGAAAAGCAGAAGAAATTACAATTTTAACATAGAAAAATGCAGAAGAAATTACAATTTGAACATGAAGAAAGGCAGAAGAAATTACAATTTTAACATAGAAAAATGCAGAAGAAATTACAATTTGAACATGAAGAAAGGCAGAAGAAATTACAATTTTAACATGAAGAAAGGCAGAAGAAATTACAATTTTAACATAGAAAAATGCAGAAGAAATTACAATTTGAACATGAAGAAAGGCAGAAGAAATTACAATTTTAACATAGAAAAATGCAGAAGAAATTACAATTTGAACATGAAGAAAGGCAGAAGAAATTACAATTTGAACATGAAGAAAGGCAGAAGAAATTACAATTTTAACATAGAAAAATGCAGAAGAAATTACAATTTGAACATGAAGAAAGGCAGAAGAAATTACAATTTTAACATAGAAAAATGCAGAAGAAATTACAATTTTAACATGAAGAAAGGCAGAAGAAATTACAATTTGAACATGAAGAAAGGCAGAAGAAATTACAATTTTAACATAGAAAAAGGCAGAAGAAATTACAATGTGAACATGAAGAAAGGCAGAAGAAATTACAATTTGAACATGAAGAAAGGCAGAAGAAATTACAATTTGAACATGAAGAAAGGCAGAAGAAATTACAATTTGAACATGAAGAAAGGCAGAAGAAATTACAATTTTAACATGAAGAAAGGCAGAAGAAATTACAATTTTAACATAGAAAAATGCAGAAGAAATTACAATTTGAACATGAAGAAAGGCAGAAGAAATTACAATTTTAACATAGAAAAATGCAGAAGAAATTACAATTTGAACATGAAGAAAGGCAGAAGAAATTACAATTTTAACATGAAGAAAGGCAGAAGAAATTACAATTTTAACATAGAAAAATGCAGAAGAAATTACAATTTGAACATGAAAATATGCAGAAGAAATTACAATTTGAACATGAAGAAAGGCAGAAGAAATTACAATTTTAACATAGAAAAATGCAGAAGAAATTACAATTTGAACATGAAGAAAGGCAGAAGAAATTACAATTTTAACATAGAAAAATGCAGAAGAAATTACAATTTTAACATGAAGAAAGGCAGAAGAAATTACAATTTGAACATGAAGAAAGGCAGAAGAAATTACAATTTGAACATGAAGAAAGACAGAAGAAATTACAATTTTAACATAGAAAAATGCAGAAGAAATTACAATTTGAACATGAAGAAAGGCAGAAGAAATTACAATTTGAACATGAAGAAAGGCAGAAGAAATTACAATTTGAACATGAAGAAAGGCAGAAGAAATTACAATTTTAACATGAAGAAAGGCAGAAGAAATTACAATTTGAACATGAAGAAAGGCAGAAGAAATTACAATTTTAACATGAAGAAAGGCAGAAGAAATTACAATTTGAACATAGAAAAATGCAGAAGAAATTACAATTTGAACATGAAGAAAGCCAGAAGAAATTATAATTTTAACATAGAAAAATGCAGAAGAAATTAAAATTTTAACATGAAGAAAGGCAGAAGAAATTACAATTTGAACATGAAGAAAGGCAGAAGAAATTATAATTTGAGCATGAAGAAAGGCAGAAGAAATTACAATTTGAACATGAAGAAAGGCAGAAGAAATTACAATTTTAACATAGAAAAATGCAGAAGAAATTACAATTTGAACATGAAGAAAGGCAGAAGAAATTACAATTTGAACATGAAGAAAGGCAGAAGAAATTACAATTTGAACATGAAGAAAGGCAGAAGAAATTACAATTTGAACATGAAGAAAGGCAGAAGAAATTACAATTTTAACATAGAAAAATGCAGAAGAAATTACAATTTGAACATGATGAAAGGCAGAAGAAATTACAATTTTAACATAGAAAAATGCAGAAGAAATTACAATTTGAACATGAAGAAAGGCAGAAGAAATTACAATTTTAACATGAAGAAAGGCAGAAGAAATTACAATTTTAACATGAAGAAAGGCAGAAGAAATTACAATTTGAACATGAAGAAAGGCAGAAGAAATTACAATTTGAAAATGAAGAAAGGCAGAAGAAATTACAATTTGAACATGAAGAAAGGCAGAAGAAATTACAATTTTAACATAGAAAAATGCAGAAGAAATTACAATTTGAACATGAAGAAAGGCAGAAGAAATTACAATTTTAACATAGAAAAATGCAGAAGAAATTACAATTTGAACATGAAGAAAGGCAGAAGAAATTACAATTTTTACATAGAAAAATGCAGAAGAAATTACAATTTGAACATGAAGAAAGGCAGAAGAAATTACAATTTTAACATGAAGAAAGGCAGAAGAAATTACAATTTGAACATGAAGAAAGGCAGAAGAAATTACAATTTTAACATAGAAAAATGCAGAAGAAATTACAATTTTAACATGAAGAAAGGCAGAAGAAATTACAATTTGAACATGAAGAAAGGCAGAAGAAATTACAATTTGAACATGAAGAAAGGCAGAAGAAATTACAATTTGAACATGAAGAAAGACAGAAGAAATTACAATTTGAACATGAAGAAAGGCAGAAGAAATTACAATTTTAACATAGAAAAATGCAGAAGAAATTACAATTTTAACATGAAGAAAGGCAGAAGAAATTACAATTTGAACATGAAGAAAGGCAGAAGAAATTACAATTTGAACATGAAGAAAGGCAGAAGAAATTACAATTTTAACATAGAAAAATGCAGAAGAAATTACAATTTGAACATGAAGAAAAGCAGAAGAAATTACAATTTTAACATAGAAAAATGCAGAAGAAATTACAATTTGAACATGAAGAAAGGCAGAAGAAATTACAATTTTAACATAGAAAAATGCAGAAGAAATTACAATTTGAACATGAAGAAAGGCAGAAGAAATTACAATTTTAACATGAAGAAAGGCAGAAGAAATTACAATTTTAACATAGAAAAATGCAGAAGAAATTACAATTTGAACATGAAGAAAGGCAGAAGAAATTACAATTTTAACATAGAAAAATGCAGAAGAAATTACAATTTGAACATGAAGAAAGGCAGAAGAAATTACAATTTGAACATGAAGAAAGGCAGAAGAAATTACAATTTTAACATAGAAAAATGCAGAAGAAATTACAATTTGAACATGAAGAAAGGCAGAAGAAATTACAATTTTAACATAGAAAAATGCAGAAGAAATTACAATTTTAACATGAAGAAAGGCAGAAGAAATTACAATTTTAACATAGAAAAAGGCAGAAGAAATTACAATGTGAACATGAAGAAAGGCAGAAGAAATTACAATTTGAACATGAAGAAAGGCAGAAGAAATTACAATTTGAACATGAAGAAAGGCAGAAGAAATTACAATTTGAACATGAAGAAAGGCAGAAGAAATTACAATTTGAACATGAAGAAAGGCAGAAGAAATTACAATTTTAACATAGAAAAATGCAGAAGAAATTACAATTTGAACATGAAGAAAGGCAGAAGAAATTACAATTTTAACATAGAAAAATGCAGAAGAAATTACAATTTGAACATGAAGAAAGGCAGAAGAAATTACAATTTTAACATGAAGAAAGGCAGAAGAAATTACAATTTTAACATAGAAAAATGCAGAAGAAATTACAATTTGAACATGAAAATATGCAGAAGAAATTACAATTTGAACATGAAGAAAGGCAGAAGAAATTACAATTTTAACATAGAAAAATGCAGAAGAAATTACAATTTGAACATGAAGAAAGGCAGAAGAAATTACAATTTTAACATAGAAAAATGCAGAAGAAATTACAATTTTAACATGAAGAAAGGCAGAAGAAATTACAATTTGAACATGAAGAAAGGCAGAAGAAATTACAATTTGAACATGAAGAAAGACAGAAGAAATTACAATTTTAACATAGAAAAATGCAGAAGAAATTACAATTTGAACATGAAGAAAGGCAGAAGAAATTACAATTTGAACATGAAGAAAGGCAGAAGAAATTACAATTTGAACATGAAGAAAGGCAGAAGAAATTACAATTTTAACATGAAGAAAGGCAGAAGAAATTACAATTTGAACATGAAGAAAGGCAGAAGAAATTACAATTTTAACATGAAGAAAGGCAGAAGAAATTACAATTTGAACATAGAAAAATGCAGAAGAAATTACAATTTGAACATGAAGAAAGCCAGAAGAAATTATAATTTTAACATAGAAAAATGCAGAAGAAATTAAAATTTTAACATGAAGAAAGGCAGAAGAAATTACAATTTGAACATGAAGAAAGGCAGAAGAAATTATAATTTGAGCATGAAGAAAGGCAGAAGAAATTACAATTTGAACATGAAGAAAGGCAGAAGAAATTACAATTTTAACATAGAAAAATGCAGAAGAAATTACAATTTGAACATGAAGAAAGGCAGAAGAAATTACAATTTGAACATGAAGAAAGGCAGAAGAAATTACAATTTGAACATGAAGAAAGGCAGAAGAAATTACAATTTGAACATGAAGAAAGGCAGAAGAAATTACAATTTTAACATAGAAAAATGCAGAAGAAATTACAATTTGAACATGATGAAAGGCAGAAGAAATTACAATTTTAACATAGAAAAATGCAGAAGAAATTACAATTTGAACATGAAGAAAGGCAGAAGAAATTACAATTTTAACATGAAGAAAGGCAGAAGAAATTACAATTTTAACATGAAGAAAGGCAGAAGAAATTACAATTTGAACATGAAGAAAGGCAGAAGAAATTACAATTTGAAAATGAAGAAAGGCAGAAGAAATTACAATTTGAACATGAAGAAAGGCAGAAGAAATTACAATTTTAACATAGAAAAATGCAGAAGAAATTACAATTTGAACATGAAGAAAGGCAGAAGAAATTACAATTTTAACATAGAAAAATGCAGAAGAAATTACAATTTGAACATGAAGAAAGGCAGAAGAAATTACAATTTGAACATGAAGAAAGGCAGAAGAAATTACAATTTGAACATGAAGAAAGGCAGAAGAAATTACAATTTGAACATGAAGAAAGGCAGAAGAAATTACAATTTGAAAATGAAGAAAGGCAGAAGAAATTACAATTTGAACATGAAGAAAGGCAGAAGAAATTACAATTTTAACATAGAAAAATGCAGAAGAAATTACAATTTGAACATGAAGAAAGGCAGAAGAAATTACAATTTTAACATAGAAAAATACAGAAGAAATTACAATTTGAACATGAAGAAAGGCAGAAGAAATTACAATTTTAACATAGAAAAATGCAGAAGAAATTACAATTTGAACATGAAGAAAGGCAGAAGAAATTACAATTTTAACATGAAGAAAGGCAGAAGAAATTACAATTTTAACATGAAGAAAGGCAGAAGAAATTACAATTTGAACATGAAGAAAGGCAGAAGAAATTACAATTTGAACATGAAGAAAGGCAGAAGAAATTACAATTTGAAAATGAAGAAAGGCAGAAGAAATTACAATTTGAACATGAAGAAAGGCAGAAGAAATTACAATTTTAACATAGAAAAATGCAGAAGAAATTACAATTTGAACATGAAGAAAGGCAGAAGAAATTACAATTTGAACATGAAGAAAGCAGAAGAAATTACAATTTGAAAATGAAGAAAGGCAGACGAAATTACAATTTGAACATGAAGAAAGGCAGAAGAAATTACAATTTTAACATAGAAAAATGCAGAAGAAATTACAATTTGAACATGAAGAAAGGCAGAAGAAATTACAATTTTAACATAGAAAAATGCAGAAGAAATTACAATTTGAACATGAAGAAAGGCAGAAGAAATAAAAATTATAACATGAAGAAAGGCAGAAGATATTACAATTTTAACATGAAGAAAGGCAGAAGAAATTACAATTTGAACATGAAGAAAGGCAGAAGAAATTACAATTTGAACATGAAGAAAGGCAGAAGAAATTACAATTTGAAACTGAAGAAAGGCAGAAGAAATTACAATTTGAAACTGAAGAAAGGCAGAAGAAATTACAATTTTAACATAGAAAAATGCAGAAGAAATTACAATTTGAACATGAAGAAAGCCAGAAGAAATTATAATTTTAACATAGAAAAATGCAGAAGAAATTAAAATTTTAACAGGAAGAAAGGCAGAAGAAATTACAATTTGAACATGAAGAAAGGCAGAAGAAATTACAATTTGAACATGAAGAAAGGCAGAAGAAATTACAATTTTAACATAGAAAAATGCAGAAGAAATTACTATTTGAACATGAAGAAAGGCAGAAGAAATTACAATTTGAACATGAAGAAAGGCAGAAGAAATTACAATTTTAACATGAAGAAAGGCAGAAGAAATTACAATTTGAAAATGAAGAAAGGCAGAAGAAATTACAATTTGAACATGAAGAAAGGCAGAAGAAATTACAATTTTAACATAGAAAAATGCAGAAGAAATTACAATTTGAACATGAAGAAAGCCAGAAGAAATTATAATTTTAACATAGAAAAATGCAGAAGAAATTAAAATTTTAACAGGAAGAAAGGCAGAAGAAATTACAATTTTAACATGAAGAAAGGCAGAAGAAATTACAATTTGAACATGAAGAAAGGCAGAAGAAATTACAATTTTAACATAGAAAAATGCAGAAGAAATTACAATTTGAACATGAAGAAAGGCAGAAGAAATTACAATTTTAACATAGAAAAATGCAGAAGAAATTACAATTTGAACATGAAGAAAGCCAGAAGAAATTATAATTTTAACATAGAAAAATGCAGAAGAAATTAAAATTTTAACAGGAAGAAAGGCAGAAGAAATTACAATTTGAACATGAAGAAAGGCAGAAGAAATTACAATTTGAACATGAAGAAAGGCAGAAGAAATTACAATTTTAACATAGAAAAATGCAGAAGAAATTACAATTTGAACATGAAGAAAGGCAGAAGAAATTACAATTTGAACATGAAGAAAGGCAGAAGAAATTACAATTTTAACATGAAGAAAGGCAGAAGAAATTACAATTTGAACATGAAGAAAGGCAGAAGAAATTACAATTTGAACATGAAGAAAGGCAGAAGAAATTACAATTTGAAAATGAAGAAAGGCAGAAGAAATTACAATTTGAACATGAAGAAAGGCAGAAGAAATTACAATTTTAACATAGAAAAATGCAGAAGAAATTACAATTTGAACATGAAGAAAGCCAGAAGAAATTATAATTTTAACATAGAAAAATGCAGAAGAAATTAAAATTTTAACAGGAAGAAAGGCAGAAGAAATTACGATTTGAACATGAAGAAAGGCAGAAGAAATTACAATTTGAACATGAAGAAAGGCAGAAGAAATTACAATTTTAACATAGAAAAATGCAGAAGAAATTACAATTTGAACATGAAGAAAGGCAGAAGAAATTACAATTTGAACATGAAGAAAGGCAGAAGAAATTACAATTTTAACATGAAGAAAGGCAGAAGAAATTACAATTTGAAAATGAAGAAAGGCAGAAGAAATTACAATTTGAACATGACGAAAGGCAGAAGAAATTACAATTTTAACATAGAAAAATGCAGAAGAAATTACAATTTGAACATGAAGAAAGCCAGAAGAAATTATAATTTTAACATAGAAAAATGCAGAAGAAATTAAAATTTTAACAGGAAGAAAGGCAGAAGAAATTACAATTTTAACATGAAGAAAGGCAGAAGAAATTACAATTTGAACATGAAGAAAGGCAGAAGAAATTACAATTTTAACATAGAAAAATGCAGAAGAAATTACAATTTGAACATGAAGAAAGGCAGAAGAAATTACAATTTTAACATAGAAAAATGCAGAAGAAATTACAATTTGAACATGAAGAAAGCCAGAAGAAATTATAATTTTAACATAGAAAAATGCAGAAGAAATTAAAATTTTAACAGGAAGAAAGGCAGAAGAAATTACAATTTGAACATGAAGAAAGGCAGAAGAAATTACAATTTGAACATGAAGAAAGGCAGAAGAAATTACAATTTTAACATAGAAAAATGCAGAAGAAATTACAATTTGAACATGAAGAAAGGCAGAAGAAATTACAATTTGAAAATGAAGAAAGGCAGAAGAAATTACAATTTGAACATGAAGAAAGGCAGAAGAAATTACAATTTGAACATGAAGAAAGGCAGAAGAAATTACAATTTGAACATGAAGAAAGGCAGAAGAAATTACAATTTGAACATGAAGAAAGGCAGAAGAAATTACAATTTGAACATGAAGAAAGGCAGAAGAAATTACAATTTGAACATGAAGAAAGGCAGAAGAAATTACAATTTTAACATGAAGAAAGGCAGAAGAAATTACAATTTGAACATGAAGAAAGGCAGAAGAAATTACAATTTGAACATGAAGAAAGGCAGAAGAAATTACAATTTGAACATGAAGAAAGGCAGAAGAAATTACAATTTGAACATGAAGAAAGGCAGAAGTAATTACAATTTTAACATAGAAAAATGCAGAAGAAATTACAATTTGAACATGAAGAAAGGCAGAAGAAATTACAATTTTAACATAGAAAAATGCAGAAGAAATTACAATTTGAACATGAAGAAAGGCAGAAGAAATTACAATTTTAACATGAAGAAAGGCAGAAGAAATTACAATTTTAACATAGAAAAATGCAGAAGAAATTACAATTTGAACATGAAGAAAGGCAGAAGAAATTACAATTTGAACATGAAGAAAGGCAGAAGAAATTACAATTTGAACATGAAGAAAGGCAGAAGAAATTACAATTTTAACATAGAAAAATGCAGAAGAAATTACAATTTGAACATGAAGAAAGGCAGAAGAAATTACAATTTGAACATAGAAAAATGCAGAAGAAATTACAATTTGAACATGAAGAAAGGCAGAAGAAATTACAATTTTAACATAGAAAAATGCAGAAGAAATTACAATTTGAACATGAAGAAAGGCAGAAGAAATTACAATTTTAACATAGAAAAATGCAGAAGAAATTACAATTTGAACATGAAGAAAGGCAGAAGAAATTACAATTTTAACATGAAGAAAGGCAGAAGAAATTACAATTTTAACATAGAAAAATGCAGAAGAAATTACAATTTGAACATGAAGAAAGGCAGAAGAAATTACAATTTGAACATGAAGAAAGGCAGAAGAAATTACAATTTGAACATGAAGAAAGGCAGAAGAAATTACAATTTTAACATAGAAAAATGCAGAAGAAATTACAATTTGAACATGAAGAAAGGCAGAAGAAATTACAATTTTAACATAGAAAAATGCAGAAGAAATTACAATTTGAACATGAAGAAAGGCAGAAGAAATTACAATTTTAACATAGAAAAATGCAGAAGAAATTACAATTTGAACATGAAGAAAGGCAGAAGAAATTACAATTTTAACATGAAGAAAGGCAGAAGAAATTACAATTTTAACATAGAAAAATGCAGAAGAAATTACAATTTGAACATGAAGAAAGGCAGAAGAAATTACAATTTGAACATGAAGAAAGGCAGAAGAAATTACAATTTGAACATGAAGAAAGGCAGAAGAAATTACAATTTTAACATAGAAAAATGCAGAAGAAATTACAATTTGAACATGAAGAAAGGCAGAAGAAATTACAATTTTAACATAGAAAAATGCAGAAGAAATTACAATTTGAACATGAAGAAAGGCAGAAGAAATTACAATTTTAACATAGAAAAATGCAGAAGAAATTACAATGTGAACATGAAGAAAGGCAGAAGAAATTACAATTTGAACATGAAGAAAGGCAGAAGAAATTACAATTTGAACATGAAGAAAGGCAGAAGAAATTACAATTTGAACATGAAGAAAGGCAGAAGAAATTACAATTTGAACATGAAGAAAGGCAGAAGAAATTACAATTTTAACATAGAAAAATGCAGAAGAAATTACAATTTGAACATGAAGAAAGGCAGAAGAAATTACAATTTTAACATAGAAAAATGCAGAAGAAATTACAATTTGAACATGAAGAAAGGCAGAAGAAATTACAATTTTAACATGAAGAAAGGCAGAAGAAATTACAATTTTAACATAGAAAAATGCAGAAGAAATTACAATTTGAACATGAAAATATGCAGAAGAAATTACAATTTGAACATGAAGAAAGGCAGAAGAAATTACAATTTTAACATAGAAAAATGCAGAAGAAATTACAATTTAAACATGAAGAAAGGCAGAAGAAATTACAATTTTAACATAGAAAAATGCAGAAGAAATTACAATTTGAACATGAAGAAAGGCAGAAGAAATTACAATTTGAACATGAAGAAAGGCAGAAGAAATTACAATTTGAACATGAAGAAAGGCAGAAGAAATTACAATTTGAACATGAAGAAAGGCAGAAGAAATTACAATTTGAACATGAAGAAAGGCAGAAGAAATTACAATTTGAACATGAAGAAAGGCAGAAGAAATTACAATTTGAACATGAAGAAAGGCAGAGGAAATTACAATTTGAAAATGAAGAAAGGCAGAAGAAATTACAATTTGAACATGAAGAAAGGCAGAAGAAATTACAATTTTAACATAGAAAAATGCAGAAGAAATTACAATTTGAACATGAAGAAAGGCAGAAGAAATTACAATTTTAACATAGAAAAATGCAGAAGAAATTACAATTTGAACATGAAGAAAGGCAGAAGAAATTACAATTTTAACATAGAAAAATGCAGAAGAAATTACAATGTGAACATGAAGAAAGGCAGAAGAAATTACAATTTTATTATGAAGAAAGGCAGAAGAAATTACAATTTGAACATGAAGAAAGGCAGAAGAAATTACAATTTGAACATGAAGAAAGGCAGAAGAAATTACAATTTGAACATGAAGAAAGGCAGAAGAAATTACAATTTGAACATGAAGAAAGGCAGAAGAAATTACAATTTGAACATGAAGAAAGGCAGAAGAAATTACAATTTGAACATGAAGAAAGGCAGAAGAAATTACAATTTTAACATAGAAAAATGCAGAAGAAATTACAATTTGAACATGAAGAAAGGCAGAAGAAATTACAATTTTAACATAGAAAAATGCAGAAGAAATTACAATTTGAACATGAAGAAAGGCAGAAGAAATTACAATTTTAACATAGAAAAATGCAGAAGAAATTACAATTTGAACATGAAGAAAGGCAGAAGAAATTACAATTTAACATGAAGAAAGGCAGAAGAAATTACAATTTTAACATGAAGAAAGGCAGAAGAAATTACAATTTTAACATGAAGAAAGGCAGAAGAAATTACAATTTTAACATAGAAAAATGCAGAAGAAATTACAATTTGAACATGAAGAAAGGCAGAAGAAATTACAATTTGAACATGAAGAAAGGCAGAAGAAATTACAATTTGAACATGAAGAAAGGCAGAAGAAATTACAATTTTAACATGAAGAAAGGCAGAAGAAATTACAATTTTAACATAGAAAAATGCAGAAGCAATTACAATTTGAACATGAAAATATGCAGAAGAAATTACAATTTGAACATGAAGAAAGGCAGAAGAAATTACAATTTTAACATAGAAAAATGCAGAAGAAATTACAATTTTAACATGAAGAAAGGCAGAAGAAATTACAATTTTAACATAGAAAAATGCAGAAGAAATTACAATTTGAACATGAAGAAAGGCAGAAGAAATTACAATTTGAACATGAAGAAAGGCAGAAGAAATTACAATTTGAACATGAAGAAAGGCAGAAGAAATTACAATTTGAACATGAAGAAAGGCAGAAGAAATTACAATTTGAACATGAAGAAAGGCAGAAGAAATTACAATTTGAACATGAAGAAAGGCAGAAGAAATTACAATTTGAACATGAAGAAAGGCAGAAGAAATTACAATTTGAACATGAAGAAAGGCAGAAGAAATTACAATTTGAAAATGAAGAAAGGCAGAAGAAATTACAATTTGAACATGAAGAAAGGCAGAAGAAATTACAATTTTAACATAGAAAAATGCAGAAGAAATTACAATTTGAACATGAAGAAAGGCAGAAGAAATTACAATTTTAACATAGAAAAATACAGAAGAAATTACAATTTGAACATGAAGAAAGGCAGAAGAAATTACAATTTTAACATAGAAAAATGCAGAAGAAATTACAATTTGAACATGAAGAAAGGCAGAAGAAATTACAATTTGAACATGAAGAAAGGCAGAAGAAATTACAATTTGAACATGAAGAAAGGCAGAAGAAATTACAATTTGAACATGAAGAAAGGCAGAAGAAATTACAATTTGAACATGAAGAAAGGCAGAAGAAATTACAATTTGAACATGAAGAAAGGCAGAAGAAATTACAATTTGAACATGAAGAAAGGCAGAAGAAATTACAATTTGAACATGAAGAAAGGCAGAAGAAATTACAATTTGAAAATGAAGAAAGGCAGAAGAAATTACAATTTGAACATGAAGAAAGGCAGAAGAAATTACAATTTTAACATAGAAAAATGCAGAAGAAATTACAATTTGAACATGAAGAAAGGCAGAAGAAATTACAATTTTAACATAGAAAAATGCAGAAGAAATTACAATTTGAACATGAAGAAAGGCAGAAGAAATTACAATTTGAACATGAAGAAAGGCAGAAGAAATTACAATTTTAACATGAAGAAAGGCAGAAGAAATTACAATTTGAACATGAAGAAAGGCAGAAGAAATTACAATTTGAACATGAAGAAAGGCAGAAGAAATTACAATTTTAACATGAAGAAAGGCAGAAGAAATTACAATTTGAAAATGAAGAAAGGCAGAAGAAATTACAATTTGAACATGAAGAAAGGCAGAAGAAATTACAATTTTAACATAGAAAAATGCAGAAGAAATTACAATTTGAACATGAAGAAAGCCAGAAGAAATTGTAATTTTAACATAGAAAAATGCAGAAGAAATTAAAATTTTAACAGGAAGAAAGGCAGAAGAAATTACAATTTTAACATGAAGAAAGGCAGAAGAAATTACAATTTGAACATGAAGAAAGGCAGAAGAAATTACAATTTTAACATAGAAAAATGCAGAAGAAATTACAATTTGAACATGAAGAAAGGCAGAAGAAATTACAATTTTAACATAGAAAAATACAGAAGAAATTACAATTTGAACATGAAGAAAGGCAGAAGAAATTACAATTTTAACATAGAAAAATGCAGAAGAAATTACAATTTGAACATGAAGAAAGGCAGAAGAAATTACAATTTGAACATGAAGAAAGGCAGAAGAAATTACAATTTGAACATGAAGAAAGGCAGAAGAAATTACAATTTGAACATGAAGAAAGGCAGAAGAAATTACAATTTGAACATGAAGAAAGGCAGAAGAAATTACAATTTGAACATGAAGAAAAGCAGAAGAAATTACAATTTGAACATGAAGAAAGGCAGAAGAAATTACAATTTGAACATGAAGAAAGGCAGAAAAATTACAATTTGAAAATGAAGAAAGGCAGAAGAAATTACAATTTGAACATGAAGAAAGGCAGAAGAAATTACAATTTTAACATAGAAAAATGCAGAAGAAATTACAATTTGAACATGAAGAAAGGCAGAAGAAATTACAATTTTAACATAGAAAAATGCAGAAGAAATTACAATTTGAACATGAAGAAAGACAGAAGAAATTACAATTTGAACATGAAGAAAGGCAGAAGAAATTACAATTTTAACATGAAGAAAGGCAGAAGAAATTACAATTTGAACATGAAGAAAGGCAGAAGAAATTACAATTTTAACATGAAGAAAGGCAGAAGAAATTACAATTTTAACATGAAGAAAGGCAGAAGAAATTACAATTTGAACATGAAGAAAGGCAGAAGAAATTACAATTTGAACATGAAGAAAGGCAGAAGAAATTACAATTTTAACATAGAAAAATGCAGAAGAAATTACAATTTGAACATGAAGAAAGGCAGAAGAAATTACAATTTGAACATGAAGAAAGGCAGAAGAAATTACAATTTTAACATAGAAAAATGCAGAAGAAATTACAATTTGAACATGAAGAAAGGCAGAAGAAATTACAATTTGAACATGAAGAAAGGCAGAAGAAATTACAATTTGAACATGAAGAAAGGCAGAAGAAATTACAATTTTAACATAGAAAAATGCAGAAGAAATTACAATTTGAACATGAAGAAAGGCAGAAGAAATTACAATTTTAACATAGAAAAATGCAGAAGAAATTACAATTTGAACATGAAGAAAGGCAGAAGAAATTACAATTTTAACATAGAAAAATGCAGAAGAAATTACAATTTGAACATGAAGAAAGGCAGAAGAAATTACAATTTTAACATGAAGAAAGGCAGAAGAAATTACAATTTTAACATAGAAAAATGCAGAAGAAATTACAATTTGAACATGAAGAAAGGCAGAAGAAATTACAATTTGAACATGAAGAAAGGCAGAAGAAATTACAATTTGAACATGAAGAAAGGCAGAAGAAATTACAATTTTAACATAGAAAAATGCAGAAGAAATTACAATTTGAACATGAAGAAAGGCAGAAGAAATTACAATTTTAACATAGAAAAATGCAGAAGAAATTACAATGTGAACATGAAGAAAGGCAGAAGAAATTACAATTTGAACATGAAGAAAGGCAGAAGAAATTACAATTTGAACATGAAGAAAGGCAGAAGAAATTACAATTTGAACATGAAGAAAGGCAGAAGAAATTACAATTTGAACATGAAGAAAGGCAGAAGAAATTACAATTTTAACATAGAAAAATGCAGAAGAAATTACAATTTGAACATGAAGAAAGGCAGAAGAAATTACAATTTTAACATAGAAAAATGCAGAAGAAATTACAATTTGAACATGAAGAAAGGCAGAAGAAATTACAATTTTAACATGAAGAAAGGCAGAAGAAATTACAATTTTAACATAGAAAAATGCAGAAGAAATTACAATTTGAACATGAAAATATGCAGAAGAAATTACAATTTGAACATGAAGAAAGGCAGAAGAAATTACAATTTTAACATAGAAAAATGCAGAAGAAATTACAATTTAAACATGAAGAAAGGCAGAAGAAATTACAATTTTAACATAGAAAAATGCAGAAGAAATTACAATTTGAACATGAAGAAAGGCAGAAGAAATTACAATTTGAACATGAAGAAAGGCAGAAGAAATTACAATTTGAACATGAAGAAAGGCAGAAGAAATTACAATTTGAACATGAAGAAAGGCAGAAGAAATTACAATTTGAACATGAAGAAAGGCAGAAGAAATTACAATTTGAACATGAAGAAAGGCAGAAGAAATTACAATTTGAACATGAAGAAAGGCAGAGGAAATTACAATTTGAAAATGAAGAAAGGCAGAAGAAATTACAATTTGAACATGAAGAAAGGCAGAAGAAATTACAATTTTAACATAGAAAAATGCAGAAGAAATTACAATTTGAACATGAAGAAAGGCAGAAGAAATTACAATTTTAACATAGAAAAATGCAGAAGAAATTACAATTTGAACATGAAGAAAGGCAGAAGAAATTACAATTTGAACATGAAGAAAGGCAGAAGAAATTACAATTTGAACATGAAGAAAGGCAGAAGAAATTACAATTTGAACATGAAGAAAGGCAGAAGAAATTACAATTTTAACATAGAAAAATGCAGAAGAAATTACAATTTGAACATGAAGAAAGGCAGAAGAAATTACAATTTTAACATAGAAAAATGCAGAAGAAATTACAATTTGAACATGAAGAAAGGCAGAAGAAATTACAATTTTAACATAGAAAAATGCAGAAGAAATTACAATGTGAACATGAAGAAAGGCAGAAGAAATTACAATTTTATTATGAAGAAAGGCAGAAGAAATTACAATTTGAACATGAAGAAAGGCAGAAGAAATTACAATTTGAACATGAAGAAAGGCAGAAGAAATTACAATTTGAACATGAAGAAAGGCAGAAGAAATTACAATTTGAACATGAAGAAAGGCAGAAGAAATTACAATTTGAACATGAAGAAAGGCAGAAGAAATTACAATTTGAACATGAAGAAAGGCAGAAGAAATTACAATTTTAACATAGAAAAATGCAGAAGAAATTACAATTTGAACATGAAGAAAGGCAGAAGAAATTACAATTTGAAAATGAAGAAAGGCAGAAGAAATTACAATTTGAACATGAAGAAAGGCAGAGGAAATTACAATTTTAACATAGAAAAATGCAGAAGAAATTACAATTTGAACATGAAGAAAGCCAGAAGAAATTATAATTTTAACATAGAAAAATGCAGAAGAAATTAAAATTTTAACAGGAAGAAAGGCAGAAGAAATTACAATTTTAACATGAAGAAAGGCAGAAGAAATTACAATTTGAACATGAAGAAAGGCAGAAGAAATTACAATTTTAACATAGAAAAATGCAGAAGAAATTACAATTTGAACATGAAGAAAGGCAGAAGAAATTACAATTTGAACATGAAGAAAGCCAGAAGAAATTATAATTTTAACATAGAAAAATACAGAAGAAATTACAATTTGAACATGAAGAAAGGCAGAAGAAATTACAATTTTAACATAGAAAAATGCAGAAGAAATTACAATTTGAACATGAAGAAAGGCAGAAGAAATTACAATTTGAACATGAAGAAAGGCAGAAGAAATTACAATTTTAACATGAAGAAAGGCAGAAGAAATTACAATTTGAACATGAAGAAAGGCAGAAGAAATTACAATTTGAACATGAAGAAAGGCAGAAGAAATTACAATTTGAACATGAAGAAAGGCAGAAGAAATTACAATTTGAACATGAAGAAAGGCAGAAGAAATTACAATTTGAACATGAAGAAAGGCAGAAGAAATTACAATTTTAACATAGAAAAATGCAGAAGAAATTACAATTTGAACATGAAGAAAGGCAGAAGAAATTACAATTTTAACATAGAAAAATGCAGAAGAAATTACAATTTGAACATGAAGAAAGGCAGAAGAAATTACAATTTTAACATGAAGAAAGGCAGAAGAAATTACAATTTTAACATGAAGAAAGGCAGAAGAAATTACAATTTGAACATGAAGAAAGGCAGAAGAAATTACAATTTGAACATGAAGAAAGGCAGAAGAAATTACAATTTGAACATGAAGAAAGGCAGAAGAAATTACAATTTGAACATGAAGAAAGGCAGAAGAAATTACAATTTGAACATGAAGAAAGGCAGAAGAAATTACAATTTTAACATGAAGAAAGGCAGAAGAAATTACAATTTGAACATGAAGAAAGGCAGAAGAAATTACAATTTGAACATGAAGAAAGGCAGAAGAAATTACAATTTGAACATGAAGAAAGGCAGAAGAAATTACAATTTTAACATGAAGAAATGCAGAAGAAATTACAATTTGAACATGAAGAAAGGCAGAAGAAATTACAATTTTAACATAGAAAAATGCAGAAGAAATTACAATTTGAACATGAAGAAAGGCAGAAGAAATTACAATTTTAACATAGAAAAATGCAGAAGAAATTACAATTTGAACATGAAGAAAGGCAGAAGAAATTACAATTTTAACATGAAGAAAGGCAGAAGAAATTACAATTTTAACATGAAGAAAGGCAGAAGAAATTACAATTTGAACATGAAGAAAGGCAGAAGAAATTACAATTTGAACATGAAGAACGGCAGAAGAAATTACAATTTGAACATGAAGAAAGGCAGAAGAAATTACAATTTTAACATGAAGAAAGGCAGAAGAAATTACAATTTGAACATGAAGAAAGGCAGAAGAAATTACAATTTGAACATGAAGAAAGGCAGAAGAAATTACAATTTGAACATGAAGAAAGGCAGAAGAAATTACAATTTTAACATGAAGAAAGGCAGAAGAAATTACAATTTGAACATGAAGAAAGGCAGAAGAAATTACAATTTGAACATGAAGAAAGGCAGAAGAAATTACAATTTGAACATGAAGAAAGGCAGAAGAAATTACAATTTTAACATAGAAAAATGCAGAAGAAATTACAATTTGAACATGAAGAAAGGCAGAAGAAATTACAATTTTAACATAGAAAAATGCAGAAGAAATTACAATTTGAACATGAAGAAAGGCAGAAGAAATTACAATTTTAACATGAAGAAAGGCAGAAGAAATTACAATTTGAACATGAAGAAAGGCAGAAGAAATTACAATTTGAACATGAAGAAAGGCAGAAGAAATTACAATTTGAACATGAAGAAAGGCAGAAGAAATTACAATTTGAACATGAAGAAAGGCAGAAGAAATTACAATTTGAACATGAAGAAAGGCAGAAGAAATTACAATATGAACATGAAGAAAGGCAGAAGAAATTACAATTTTAACATGAAGAAAGGCAGAAGAAATTACAATTTGAACATGAAGAAAGGCAGAAGAAATTACAATTTGAACATGAAGAAAGGCAGAAGAAATTACAATTTGAACATGAAGAAAGGCAGAAGAAATTACAATTTTAACATAGAAAAATGCAGAAGAAATTACAATTTGAACATGAAGAAAGGCAGAAGAAATTACAATTTTAACATAGAAAAATGCAGAAGAAATTACAATTTGAACATGAAGAAAGGCAGAAGAAATTACAATTTTAACATGAAGAAAGGCAGAAGAAATTACAATTTTAACATGAAGAAAGGCAGAAGAAATTACAATTTGAACATGAAGAAAGGCAGAAGAAATTACAATTTGAACATGAAGAAAGGCAGAAGAAATTACAATTTGAACATGAAGAAAGGCAGAAGAAATTACAATTTTAAATTGAAGAAAGGCAGAAGAAATTACAATTTGAACATGAAGAAAGGCAGAAGAAATTACAATTTGAACATGAAGAAAGGCAGAAGAAATTACAATTTGAACATGAAGAAAGGCAGCAGAAATTACAATTTGAACATGAAGAAAGGCAGAAGAAATTACAATTTGAACATGAAGAAAGGCAGAAGAAATTACAATTTTAACATAGAAAAATGCAGAAGAAATTACAGTTTGAACATGAAGAAAGGCAGAAGAAATTACAATTTTAACATAGAAAAATGCAGAAGAAATTACAATTTGAACATGAAGAAAGGCAGAAGAAATTACAATTTTAACATGAAGAAAGGCAGAAGAAATTACAATTTGAACATGAAGAAAGGCAGAAGAAATTACAATTTGAACATGAAGAAAGGCAGAAGAAATTACAATTTTAACATGAAGAAAGGCAGAAGAAATTACAATTTGAAAATGAAGAAAGGCAGAAGAAATTACAATTTGAACATGAAGAAAGGCAGAAGAAATTACAATTTGAAAATGAAGAAAGGCAGAAGAAATTACAATTTGAACATGAAGAAAGGCAGAAGAAATTACAATTTTAACATAGAAAAATGCAGAAGAAATTACAATTTGAACATGAAGAAAGGCAGAAGAAATTACAATTTGAACATGAAGAAAGGCAGAAGAAATTACAATTTGAAAATGAAGAAAGGCAGAAGAAATTACAATTTGAACATGAAGAAAGGCAGAAGAAATTACAATTTTAACATGAAGAAAGGCAGAAGAAATTACAATTTGAACATGAAGAAAGCCAGAAGAAATTATAATTTTAACATAGAAAAATGCAGAAGAAATTAAAATTTTAACAGGAAGAAAGGCAGAAGAAATTACAATTTTAACATGAAGAAAGGCAGAAGAAATTACAATTTGAACATGAAGAAAGGCAGAAGAAATTACAATTTTAACATAGAAAAATGCAGAAGAAATTACAATTTGAACATGAAGAAAGACAGAAGAAATTACAATTTGAACATGAAGAAAGGCAGAAGAAATTACAATTTGAACATGAAGAAAGGCAGAAGAAATTACAATTTGAACATGAAGAAAGGCAGAAGAAATTACAATTTGAACATGAAGAAAGGCAGAAGAAATTACAATTTGAACATGAAGAAAGGCAGAAGAAATTACAATTTGAACATGAAGAAAGGCAGAAGAAATTACAATTTGAACATGAAGAAAGGCAGAAGAAATTACAATTTGAACATGAAGAAAGGCAGAAGAAATTACAATTTGAACATGAAGAAAGGCAGAAGAAATTACAATTTGAACATGAAGAAAGGCAGAAGAAATTACAATTTGAACATGAAGAAAGGCAGAAGAAATTACAATTTGAACATGAAGAAAGGCAGAAGAAATTACAATTTGAACATGAAGAAAGGCAGAAGAAATTACAATTTGAACATGAAGAAAGGCAGAAGAAATTACAATTTGAACATGAAGAAAGGCAGAAGAAATTACAATTTGAACTTGAAGAAAGGCAGAAGAAATTACAATTTGAACATGAAGAAAGGCAGAAGAAATTACAATTTTAACATGAAGAAAGGCAGAAGAAATTACAATTTTAACATGAAGAAAGGCAGAAGAAATTACAATTTTAACATAGAAAAATGCAGAAGAAATTACAATTTGAACATGAAGAAAGGCAGAAGAAATTACAATTTTAACATAGAAAAATGCAGAAGAAATTACAATTTGAACATGAAGAAAGGCAGAAGAAATTACAATTTTAACATGAAGAAAGGCAGAAGAAATTACAATTTTAACATGAAGAAAGGCAGAAGAAATTACAATTTGAACATGAAGAAAGGCAGAAGAAATTACAATTTGAACATGAAGAAAGGCAGAAGAAATTACAATTTGAACATGAAGAAAGGCAGAAGAAATTACAATTTTAAATTGAAGAAAGGCAGAAGAAATTACAATTTGAACATGAAGAAAGGCAGAAGAAATTACAATTTGAACATGAAGAAAGGCAGAAGAAATTACAATTTGAACATGAAGAAAGGCAGCAGAAATTACAATTTGAACATGAAGAAAGGCAGAAGAAATTACAATTTGAACATGAAGAAAGGCAGAAGAAATTACAATTTTAACATAGAAAAATGCAGAAGAAATTACAGTTTGAACATGAAGAAAGGCAGAAGAAATTACAATTTTAACATAGAAAAATGCAGAAGAAATTACAATTTGAACATGAAGAAAGGCAGAAGAAATTACAATTTTAACATGAAGAAAGGCAGAAGAAATTACAATTTGAACATGAAGAAAGGCAGAAGAAATTACAATTTGAACATGAAGAAAGGCAGAAGAAATTACAATTTGAACATGAAGAAAGGCAGAAGAAATTACAATTTGAAAATGAAGAAAGGCAGAAGAAATTACAATTTGAACATGAAGAAAGGCAGAAGAAATTACAATTTGAAAATGAAGAAAGGCAGAAGAAATTACAATTTGAACATGAAGAAAGGCAGAAGAAATTACAATTTTAACATAGAAAAATGCAGAAGAAATTACAATTTGAACATGAAGAAAGGCAGAAGAAATTACAATTTGAACATGAAGAAAGGCAGAAGAAATTACAATTTGAAAATGAAGAAAGGCAGAAGAAATTACAATTTGAACATGAAGAAAGGCAGAAGAAATTACAATTTTAACATAGAAAAATGCAGAAGAAATTACAATTTGAACATGAAGAAAGCCAGAAGAAATTATAATTTTAACATAGAAAAATGCAGAAGAAATTAAAATTTTAACAGGAAGAAAGGCAGAAGAAATTACAATTTTAACATGAAGAAAGGCAGAAGAAATTACAATTTGAACATGAAGAAAGGCAGAAGAAATTACAATTTTAACATAGAAAAATGCAGAAGAAATTACAATTTGAACATGAAGAAAGACAGAAGAAATTACAATTTGAACATGAAGAAAGGCAGAAGAAATTACAATTTGAACATGAAGAAAGGCAGAAGAAATTACAATTTGAACATGAAGAAAGGCAGAAGAAATTACAATTTGAACATGAAGAAAGGCAGAAGAAATTACAATTTGAACATGAAGAAAGGCAGAAGAAATTACAATTTGAACATGAAGAAAGGCAGAAGAAATTACAATTTGAACATGAAGAAAGGCAGAAGAAATTACAATTTGAACATGAAGAAAGGCAGAAGAAATTACAATTTGAACATGAAGAAAGGCAGAAGAAATTACAATTTGAACATGAAGAAAGGCAGAAGAAATTACAATTTGAACATGAAGAAAGGCAGAAGAAATTACAATTTGAACATGAAGAAAGGCAGAAGAAATTACAATTTGAACATGAAGAAAGGCAGAAGAAATTACAATTTGAACATGAAGAAAGGCAGAAGAAATTACAATTTGAACATGAAGAAAGGCAGAAGAAATTACAATTTGAACTTGAAGAAAGGCAGAAGAAATTACAATTTGAAAATGAAGAAAGGCAGAAGAAATTACAATTTGAACATGAAGAAAGGCAGAAGAAATTACAATTTTAACATAGAAAAATGCAGAAGAAATTAAAATTTGAACATGAAGAAAGGCAGAAGAAATTACAATTTGAACATGAAGAAAGACAGAAGAAATTACAATTTGAAAATGAAGAAAGGCAGAAGAAATTACAATTTGAACATGAAGAAAGGCAGAAGAAATTACAATTTTAACATAGAAAAATGCAGAAGAAATTACAATTTGAACATGAAGAAAGCCAGAAGAAATTATAATTTTAACATAGAAAAATGCAGAAGAAATTAAAATTTTAACAGGAAGAAAGGCAGAAGAAATTACAATTTGAACATGAAGAAAGGCAGAAGAAATTACAATTTGAACATGAAGAAAGGCAGAAGAAATTACAATTTGAACATGAAGAAAGGCAGAAGAAATTACAATTTGAACATGAAGAAAGGCAGAAGAAATTACAATTTGAACATGAAGAAAGGCAGAAGAAATTACAATTTTAACATGAAGAAAGGCAGAAGAAATTACAATTTGAACATGAAGAAAGGCAGAAGAAATTACAATTTGAACATGAAGAAAGGCAGAAGAAATTACAATTTGAACATGAAGAAAGGCAGAAGAAATTACAATTTGAACATGAAGAAAGGCAGAAGAAATTACAATTTTAACATAGACAAATGCAGAAGAAATTACAATTTGAACATGAAGAAAGGCAAAAGAAATTACAATTTTAACATAGAAAAATGCAGAAGAAATTACAATTTGAACATGAAGAAAGGCAGAAGAAATTACAATTTTAACATGAAGAAAGGCAGAAGAAATTACAATTTTAACATGAAGAAAGGCAGAAGAAATTACAATTTTAACATGAAGAAAGGCAGAAGAAATTACAATTTTAACATGAAGAAAGGCAGAAGAAATTACAATTTTAACATGAAGAAAGGCAGAAGAAATTACAATTTTAACATGAAGAAAGGCAGAAGAAATTACAATTTTAACATGAAGAAAGGCAGAAGAAATTACAATTTGAACATGAAGAAAGGCAGAAGAAATTACAATTTTAACATGAAGAAAGGCAGAAGAAATTACAATTTGAACATGAAGAAAGGCAGAAGAAATTACAATTTGAACATGAAGAAAGGCAGAAGAAATTACAATTTGAACATGAAGAAAGGCAGAAGAAATTACAATTTGAACATGAAGAAAGGCAGAAGAAATTACAATTTTAACATAGAAAAATGCAGAAGAAATTACAATTTGAACATGAAGAAAGGCAGAAGAAATTACAATTTGAACATGAAGAAAGGCAGAAGAAATTACAATTTGAACATGAAGAAAGGCAGAAGAAATTACAATTTTAACATAGAAAAATGCAGAAGAAATTACAATTTGAACATGAAGAAAGGCAGAAGAAATTACAATTTTAACATAGAAAAATGCAGAAGAAATTACAATTTGAACATGAAGAAAGGCAGAAGAAATTACAATTTTAACATAGAAAAATGCAGAAGAAATTACAATTTGAACATGAAGAAAGGCAGAAGAAATTACAATTTGAACATGAAGAAAGGCAGAAGAAATTACAATTTTAACATAGAAAAATGCAGAAGAAATTACAATGTGAATATGAAGAAAGGCAGAAGAAATTACAATTTGAACATGAAGAAAGGCAGAAGAAATTACAATTTGAACATGAAGAAAGGCAGAAGAAATTACAATTTGAACATGAAGAAAGGCAGAAGAAATTACAATTTGAACATGAAGAAAGGCAGAAGAAATTACAATTTTAACATAGAAAAATGCAGAAGAAATTACAATTTGAACATAAAAATATGCAGAAGAAATTACAATTTGAACATGAAGAAAGGCAGAAGAAATTACAATTTTAACATAGAAAAATGCAGAAGAAATTACAATTTTAACATGAAGAAAGGCAGAAGAAATTACAATTTAAACATAGAAAAATGCAGAAGAAATTACAATTTGAACATGAAGAAAGGCAGAAGAAATTACAATTTTAACATGAAGAAAGGCAGAAGAAATTACAATTTTAACATGAAGAAAGGCAGAAGAAATTACAATTTGAACATGAAGAAAGGCAGAAGAAATTACAATTTTAACATGAAGAAAGGCAGAAGAAATTACAATTTGAACATGAAGAAAGGCAGAAGAAATTACAATTTGAACATGAAGAAAGGCAGAAGAAATTACAATTTGAACATGAAGAAAGGCAGAAGAAATTACAATTTGAAAATGAAGAAAGGCAGAAGAAATTACAATTTGAACATGAAGAAAGGCAGAAGAAATTACAATTTGAAAATGAAGAAAGGCAGAAGAAATTACAATTTGAACATGAAGAAAGGCAGAAGAAATTACAATTTTAACATAGAAAAATGCAGAAGAAATTACAATTTGAACATGAAGAAAGGCAGAAGAAATTACAATTTGAACATGAAGAAAGGCAGAAGAAATTACAATTTGAAAATGAAGAAAGGCAGAAGAAATTACAATTTGAACATGAAGAAAGGCAGAAGAAATTACAATTTTAACATAGAAAAATGCAGAAGAAATTACAATTTGAACATGAAGAAAGCCAGAAGAAATTATAATTTTAACATAGAAAAATGCAGAAGAAATTAAAATTTTAACAGGAAGAAAGGCAGAAGAAATTACAATTTTAACATGAAGAAAGGCAGAAGAAATTACAATTTGAACATGAAGAAAGGCAGAAGAAATTACAATTTTAACATAGAAAAATGCAGAAGAAATTACAATTTGAACATGAAGAAAGACAGAAGAAATTACAATTTGAACATGAAGAAAGGCAGAAGAAATTACAATTTGAACATGAAGAAAGGCAGAAGAAATTACAATTTGAACATGAAGAAAGGCAGAAGAAATTACAATTTGAACATGAAGAAAGGCAGAAGAAATTACAATTTGAACATGAAGAAAGGCAGAAGAAATTACAATTTGAACATGAAGAAAGGCAGAAGAAATTACAATTTGAACATGAAGAAAGGCAGAAGAAATTACAATTTGAACATGAAGAAAGGCAGAAGAAATTACAATTTGAACATGAAGAAAGGCAGAAGAAATTACAATTTGAACATGAAGAAAGGCAGAAGAAATTACAATTTGAACATGAAGAAAGGCAGAAGAAATTACAATTTGAACATGAAGAAAGGCAGAAGAAATTACAATTTGAACATGAAGAAAGGCAGAAGAAATTACAATTTGAACATGAAGAAAGGCAGAAGAAATTACAATTTGAACATGAAGAAAGGCAGAAGAAATTACAATTTGAACTTGAAGAAAGGCAGAAGAAATTACAATTTGAAAATGAAGAAAGGCAGAAGAAATTACAATTTGAACATGAAGAAAGGCAGAAGAAATTACAATTTTAACATAGAAAAATGCAGAAGAAATTAAAATTTGAACATGAAGAAAGGCAGAAGAAATTACAATTTGAACATGAAGAAAGGCAGAAGAAATTACAATTTGAACATGAAGAAAGGCAGAAGAAATTACAATTTGAACATGAAGAAAGGCAGAAGAAATTACAATTTTAACATAGAAAAATGCAGAAGAAATTACAATTTGAACATGAAGAAAGCCAGAAGAAATTATAATTTTAACATAGAAAAATGCAGAAGAAATTAAAATTTTAACAGGAAGAAAGGCAGAAGAAATTACAATTTGAACATGAAGAAAGGCAGAAGAAATTACAATTTGAACATGAAGAAAGGCAGAAGAAATTACAATTTGAACATGAAGAAAGGCAGAAGAAATTACAATTTGAACATGAAGAAAGGCAGAAGAAATTACAATTTGAACATGAAGAAAGGCAGAAGAAATTACAATTTTAACATGAAGAAAGGCAGAAGAAATTACAATTTGAACATGAAGAAAGGCAGAAGAAATTACAATTTGAACATGAAGAAAGGCAGAAGAAATTACAATTTGAACATGAAGAAAGGCAGAAGAAATTACAATTTGAACATGAAGAAAGGCAGAAGAAATTACAATTTTAACATAGAAAAATGCAGAAGAAATTACAATTTGAACATGAAGAAAGGCAAAAGAAATTACAATTTTAACATAGAAAAATGCAGAAGAAATTACAATTTGAACATGAAGAAAGGCAGAAGAAATTACAATTTTAACATGAAGAAAGGCAGAAGAAATTACAATTTTAACATGAAGAAAGGCAGAAGAAATTACAATTTTAACATGAAGAAAGGCAGAAGAAATTACAATTTTAACATGAAGAAAGGCAGAAGAAATTACAATTTTAACATGAAGAAAGGCAGAAGAAATTACAATTTTAACATGAAGAAAGGCAGAAGAAATTACAATTTTAACATGAAGAAAGGCAGAAGAAATTACAATTTGAACATGAAGAAAGGCAGAAGAAATTACAATTTTAACATGAAGAAAGGCAGAAGAAATTACAATTTGAACATGAAGAAAGGCAGAAGAAATTACAATTTGAACATGAAGAAAGGCAGAAGAAATTACAATTTGAACATGAAGAAAGGCAGAAGAAATTACAATTTGAACATGAAGAAAGGCAGAAGAAATTACAATTTTAACATAGAAAAATGCAGAAGAAATTACAATTTGAACATGAAGAAAGGCAGAAGAAATTACAATTTGAACATGAAGAAAGGCAGAAGAAATTACAATTTGAACATGAAGAAAGGCAGAAGAAATTACAATTTTAACATAGAAAAATGCAGAAGAAATTACAATTTGAACATGAAGAAAGGCAGAAGAAATTACAATTTTAACATAGAAAAATGCAGAAGAAATTACAATTTGAACATGAAGAAAGGCAGAAGAAATTACAATTTTAACATAGAAAAATGCAGAAGAAATTACAATTTGAACATGAAGAAAGGCAGAAGAAATTACAATTTGAACATGAAGAAAGGCAGAAGAAATTACAATTTTAACATAGAAAAATGCAGAAGAAATTACAATGTGAATATGAAGAAAGGCAGAAGAAATTACAATTTGAACATGAAGAAAGGCAGAAGAAATTACAATTTGAACATGAAGAAAGGCAGAAGAAATTACAATTTGAACATGAAGAAAGGCAGAAGAAATTACAATTTGAACATGAAGAAAGGCAGAAGAAATTACAATTTTAACATAGAAAAATGCAGAAGAAATTACAATTTGAACATAAAAATATGCAGAAGAAATTACAATTTGAACATGAAGAAAGGCAGAAGAAATTACAATTTTAACATAGAAAAATGCAGAAGAAATTACAATTTTAACATGAAGAAAGGCAGAAGAAATTACAATTTTAACATAGAAAAATGCAGAAGAAATTACAATTTGAACATGAAGAAAGGCAGAAGAAATTACAATTTTAACATGAAGAAAGGCAGAAGAAATTACAATTTTAACATGAAGAAAGGCAGAAGAAATTACAATTTGAACATGAAGAAAGGCAGAAGAAATTACAATTTTAACATGAAGAAAGGCAGAAGAAATTACAATTTGAACATGAAGAAAGGCAGAAGAAATTACAATTTGAACATGAAGAAAGGCAGAAGAAATTACAATTTGAACATGAAGAAAGGCAGAAGAAATTACAATTTGAACATGAAGAAAGGCAGAAGAAATTACAATTTGAACATGAAGAAAGGCAGAAGAAATTACAATTTGAACATGAAGAAAGGCAGAAGAAATTACAATTTGAACATGAAGAAAGGCAGAAGAAATTACAATTTGAACATGAAGAAAGGCAGAAGAAATTACAATTTGAACATAGAAAAATGCAGAAGAAATTACAATTTGAACATGAAGAAAGGCAGAAGAAATTACAATTTTAACATAGAAAAATGCAGAAGAAATTACAATTTGAACATGAAGAAAGGCAGAAGAAATTACAATTTGAACATGAAGAAAGGCAGAAGAAATTACAATTTGAACATGAAGAAAGGCAGAAGAAATTACAATTTGAACATGAAGAAAGGCAGAAGAAATTACAATTTTAACATGAAGAAAGGCAGAAGAAATTACAATTTTAACATAGAAAAATGCAGAAGAAATTACAATTTGAACATGAAGAAAGGCAGAAGAAATTACAATTTTAACATGAAGAAAGGCAGAAGAAATTACAATTTTAACATGAAGAAAGGCAGAAGAAATTACAATTTTAACATGAAGAAAGGCAGAAGAAATTACAATTTTAACATGAAGAAAGGCAGAAGAAATTACAATTTGAAAATGAAGAAAGGCAGAAGAAATTACAATTTTAACATGAAGAAAGGCAGAAGAAATTACAATTTTAACATGAAGAAAGGCAGAAGAAATTACAATTTGAACATGAAGAAAGGCAGAAGAAATTACAATTTTAACATGAAGAAAGGCAGAAGAAATTACAATTTGAACATGAAGAAAGGCAGAAGAAATTCCAATTTGAACATGAAGAAAGGCAGAAGAAATTACAATTTGAACATGAAGAAAGGCAGAAGACATTACAATTTGAACATGAAGAAAGGCAGAAGAAATTACAATTTTAACATAGAAAAATGCAGAAGAAATTACAATTTGAACATGAAGAAAGGCAGAAGAAATTACAATTTGAACATGAAGAAAGGCAGAAGAAATTACAATTTGAACATGAAGAAAGGCAGAAGAAATTACAATTTTAACATAGAAAAATGCAGAAGAAATTACAATTTGAACATGAAGAAAGGCAGAAGAAATTACAATTTTAACATAGAAAAATGCAGAAGAAATTACAATTTGAACATGAAGAAAGGCAGAAGAAATTACAATTTGAACATGAAGAAAGGCAGAAGAAATTACAATTTGAAAATGAAGAAAGGCAGAAGAAATTACAATTTGAACATGAAGAAATGCAGAAGAAATTACAATTTGAACATGAAGAAAGGCAGAAGAAATTACAATTTGAACATGAAGAAAGGCAGAAGAAATTACAATTTTAACATAGAAAAATGCAGAAGAAATTACAATGTGAACATGAAGAAAGGCAGAAGAAATTACAATTTGAACATGAAGAAAGGCAGAAGAAATTACAATTTGAACATGAAGAAAGGCAGAAGAAATTACAATTTGAACATGAAGAAAGGCAGAAGAAATTACAATTTGAACATGAAGAAAGGCAGAAGAAATTACAATTTTAACATAGAAAAATGCAGAAGAAATTACAATTTTAACATGAAGAAAGGCAGAAGAAATTAAAATTTTAACATAGAAAAATGCAGAAGAAATTACAATTTGAACATGAAGAAAGGCAGAAGAAATTACAATTTTAACATGAAGAAAGGCAGAAGAAATTACAATTTGAACATGAAGAAAGGCAGAAGAAATTACAATTTGAACATGAAGAAAGGCAGAAGAAATTACAATTTGAACATGAAGAAAGGCAGAAGAAATTACAATTTTAACATGAAGAAAGGCAGAAGAAATTACAATTTGAACATGAAGAAAGGCAGAAGAAATTACAATTTGAAAATGAAGAAAGGCAGAAGAAATTACAATTTGAACATGAAGAAAGGCAGAAGAAATTACAATTTTAACATAGAAAAATGCAGAAGAAATTACAATTTGAACATGAAGAAAGGCAGAAGAAATTACAATTTTAACATAGAAAAATACAGAAGAAATTACAATTTGAAAATGAAGAAAGGCAGAAGAAATTACAATTTTAACATAGAAAAATGCAGAAGAAATTACAATTTGAACATGAAGAAAGGCAGAAGAAATTACAATTTTAACATGAAGAAAGGCAGAAGAAATTACAATTTTAACATGAAGAAAGGCAGAAGAAATTACAATTTGAACATGAAGAAAGGCAGAAGAAATTACAATTTGAACATGAAGAAAGGCAGAAGAAATTACAATTTGAAAATGAAGAAAGGCAGAAGAAATTACAATTTGAACATGAAGAAAGGCAGAAGAAATTACAATTTGAAAATGAAGAAAGGCAGAAGAAATTACAATTTGAACATGAAGAAAGGCAGAAGAAATTACAATTTTAACATGAAGAAAGGCAGAAGAAATTACAATTTTAACATAGAAAAATGCAGAAGAAATTACAATTTGAACATGAAGAAAGCCAGAAGAAATTATAATTTTAACATAGAAAAATGCAGAAGAAATTACAATTTGAACATGAAGAAAGGCAGAAGAAATTACAATTTGAACATGAAGAAAGGCAGAAGAAATTACAATTTGAAAATGAAGAAAGGCAGAAGAAATTACAATTTGAACATGAAGAAAGGCAGAAGAAATCACAATTGGAACATGAAGAAAGGCAGAAGAAATTACAATTTTAACATAGAAAAATGCAGAAGAAATTACAATTTGAACATGAAGAAAGCCAGAAGAAATTATAATTTTAACATAGAAAAATGCAGAAGAAATTAAAATTTTAACAGGAAGAAAGGCAGAAGAAATTACAATTTTAACATGAAGAAAGGCAGAAGAAATTACAATTTGAACATGAAGAAAGGCAGAAGAAATTACAATTTTAACATAGAAAAATGCAGAAGAAATTACAATTTGAACATGAAGAAAGCCAGAAGAAATTATAATTTTAACATAGAAAAATGCAGAAGAAATTAAAATTTTAACAGGAAGAAAGGCAGAAGAAATTACAATTTTAACATGAAGAAAGGCAGAAGAAATTACAATTTGAACATGAAGAAAGGCAGAAGAAATTACAATTTTAACATAGAAAAATGCAGAAGAAATTACAATTTGAACATGAAGAAAGGCAGAAGGAATTACAATTTGAACATGAAGAAAGGCAGAAGAAATTACAATTTGAACATGAAGAAAGGCAGAAGAAATTACAATTTGAACATGAAGAAAGGCAGAAGAAATTACAATTTGAACATGAAGAAAGGCAGAAGAAATTACAATTTGAACATGAAGAAAGGCAGAAGAAATTACAATTTGAACATGAAGAAAGGCAGAAGAAATTACAATTTGAACATGAAGAAAGGCAGAAGAAATTACAATTTTAACATGAAGAAAGGCAGAAGAAATTACAATTTGAACATGAAGAAAGGCAGAAGAAATTACAATTTGAACATGAAGAAAGGCAGAAGAAATTACAATTTGAACATGAAGAAAGGCAGAAGAAATTACAATTTGAACATGAAGAAAGGCAGAAGAAATTACAATTTTAACATAGAAAAATGCAGAAGAAATTACAATTTGAACATGAAGAAAGGCAGAAGAAATTACAATTTTAACATAGAAAAATGCAGAAGAAATTACAATTTGAACATGAAGAAAGGCAGAAGAAATTACAATTTTAACATGAAGAAAGGCAGAAGAAATTACAATTTTAACATAGAAAAATGCAGAAGAAATTACAATTTGAACATGAAGAAAGGCAGAAGAAATTACAATTTGAACATGAAGAAAGGCAGAAGAAATTACAATTTTAGCATAGAAAAATGCAGAAGAAATTACAATTTGAACATGAAGAAAGGCAGAAGAAATTACAATTTTAACATAGAAAAATGCAGAAGAAATTACAATTTGAACATGAAGAAAGGCAGAAGAAATTACAATTTTAACATAGAAAAATGCAGAAGAAATTACAATTTGAACATGAAGAAAGGCAGAAGAAATTACAATTTGAACATGAAGAAAGGCAGAAGAAATTACAATTTGAACATGAAGAAAGGCAGAAGAAATTACAATTTTAACATAGAAAAATGCAGAAGAAATTACAATTTGAACATGAAGAAAGGCAGAAGAAATTACAATTTGAACATGAAAATATGCAGAAGAAATTACAATTTGAACATGAAGAAAGGCAGAAGAAATTACAATTTTAACATAGAAAAATGCAGAAGAAATTACAATTTGAACATGAAGAAAGGCAGAAGAAATTACAATTTGAACATGAAGAAAGGCAGAAGAAATTACAATTTTAACATAGAAAAATGCAGAAGAAATTACAATTTGAACATGAAGAAAGGCAGAAGAAATTACAATTTGAACATGAAGAAAGGCAGAAGAAATTACAATTTTAACATAGAAAAATGCAGAAGAAATTACAATTTGAACATGAAGAAAGGCAGAAGAAATTACAATTTGAACATGAAGAAAGGCAGAAGAAATTACAATTTTAACATAGAAAAATGCAGAAGAAATTACAATTTGAACATGAAGAAAGGCAGAAGAAATTACAATTTGAACATGAAGAAAGGCAGAAGAAATTACAATTTTAACATAGAAAAATGCAGAAGAAATTACAATTTGAACATGAAGAAAGGCAGAAGAAATTACAATTTTAACATAGAAAAATGCAGAAGAAATTACAATTTGAACATGAAGAAAGGCAGAAGAAATTACAATTTGAACATGAAGAAAGGCAGAAGAAATTACAATTTTAACATAGAAAAATGCAGAAGAAATTACAATTTGAACATGAAAATATGCAGAAGAAATTACAATTTGAACATGAAGAAAGGCAGAAGAAATTACAATTTTAACATAGAAAAATGCAGAAGAAATTACAATTTTAACATGAAGAAAGGCAGAAGAAATTACAATTTTAACATAGAAAAATGCAGAAGAAATTACAATTTGAACATGAAGAAAGGCAGAAGAAATTACAATTTTAACATGAAGAAAGGCAGAAGAAATTACAATTTGAACATGAAGAAAGGCAGAAGAAATTACAATTTGAACATGAAGAAAGGCAGAAGAAATTACAATTTTAACATGATAAAAGGCAGAAGAAATTACAATTTTAACATAGAAAAATGCAGAAGAAATTACAATTTGAACATGAAGAAAGGCAGAAGAAATTACAATTTTAACATGAAGAAAGGCAGAAGAAATTACAATTTTAACATGAAGAAAGGCAGAAGAAATTACAATTTTAACATGAAGAAAGGCAGAAGAAATTACAATTTTAACATGAAGAAAGGCAGAAGAAATTACAATTTGAAAATGAAGAAAGGCAGAAGAAATTACAATTTTAACATGAAGAAAGGCAGAAGAAATTACAATTTTAACATAGAAAAATGCAGAAGAAATTACAATTTGAACATGAAGAAAGGCAGAAGAAATTACAATTTGAACATGAAGAAAGGCAGAAGAAATTACAATTTGAACATGAAGAAAGGCAGAAGAAATTACAATTTTAACATAGAAAAATGCAGAAGAAATTACAATTTGAACATGAAGAAAGGCAGAAGAAATTACAATTTTAACATAGAAAAATGCAGAAGAAATTACAATTTGAACATGAAAATATGCAGAAGAAATTACAATTTGAACATGAAGAAAGGCAGAAGAAATTACAATTTTAACATAGAAAAATGCAGAAGAAATTACAATTTTAACATGAAGAAAGGCAGAAGAAATTACAATTTTAACATAGAAAAATGCAGAAGAAATTACAATTTGAACATGAAGAAAGGCAGAAGAAATTACAATTTTAACATGAAGAAAGGCAGAAGAAATTACAATTTGAACATGAAGAAAGGCAGAAGAAATTACAATTTGAACATGAAGAAAGGCAGAAGAAATTACAATTTGAACATGAAGAAAGGCAGAAGAAATTACAATTTGAACATGAAGAAAGGCAGAAGAAATTACAATTTGAACATGAAGAAAGGCAGAAGAAATTACAATTTTAACATAGAAAAATGCAGAAGAAATTACAATTTGAACATGAAAATATGCAGAAGAAATTACAATTTGAACATGAAGAAAGGCAGAAGAAATTACAATTTTAACATAGAAAAATGCAGAAGAAATTACAATTTTAACATGAAGAAAGGCAGAAGAAATTAAAATTTTAACATAGAAAAATGCAGAAGAAATTACAATTTGAACATGAAGAAAGGCAGAAGAAATTACAATTTTAACATGAAGAAAGGCAGAAGAAATTACAATTTGAACATGAAGAAAGGCAGAAGAAATTACAATTTGAACATGAAGAAAGGCAGAAGAAATTACAATTTGAACATGAAGAAAGGCAGAAGAAATTACAATTTTAACATGAAGAAAGGCAGAAGAAATTACAATTTGAACATGAAGAAAGGCAGAAGAAATTACAATTTGAAAATGAAGAAAGGCAGAAGAAATTACAATTTGAACATGAAGAAAGGCAGAAGAAATTACAATTTTAACATAGAAAAATGCAGAAGAAATTACAATTTGAACATGAAGAAAGGCAGAAGAAATTACAATTTTAACATAGAAAAATACAGAAGAAATTACAATTTGAAAATGAAGAAAGGCAGAAGAAATTACAATTTTAACATAGAAAAATGCAGAAGAAATTACAATTTGAACATGAAGAAAGGCAGAAGAAATTACAATTTTAACATGAAGAAAGGCAGAAGAAATTACAATTTTAACATGAAGAAAGGCAGAAGAAATTACAATTTGAACATGAAGAAAGGCAGAAGAAATTACAATTTGAACATGAAGAAAGGCAGAAGAAATTACAATTTGAAAATGAAGAAAGGCAGAAGAAATTACAATTTGAACATGAAGAAAGGCAGAAGAAATTACAATTTGAAAATGAAGAAAGGCAGAAGAAATTACAATTTGAACATGAAGAAAGGCAGAAGAAATTACAATTTTAACATGAAGAAAGGCAGAAGAAATTACAATTTTAACATAGAAAAATGCAGAAGAAATTACAATTTGAACATGAAGAAAGCCAGAAGAAATTATAATTTTAACATAGAAAAATGCAGAAGAAATTACAATTTGAACATGAAGAAAGGCAGAAGAAATTACAATTTGAACATGAAGAAAGGCAGAAGAAATTACAATTTTAAAATGAAGAAAGGCAGAAGAAATTACAATTTGAACATGAAGAAAGGCAGAAGAAATCACAATTGGAACATGAAGAAAGGCAGAAGAAATTACAATTTTAACATAGAAAAATGCAGAAGAAATTACAATTTGAACATGAAGAAAGCCAGAAGAAATTATAATTTTAACATAGAAAAATGCAGAAGAAATTAAAATTTTAACAGGAAGAAAGGCAGAAGAAATTACAATTTTAACATGAAGAAAGGCAGAAGAAATTACAATTTGAACATGAAGAAAGGCAGAAGAAATTACAATTTTAACATAGAAAAATGCAGAAGAAATTACAATTTGAACATGAAGAAAGGCAGAAGAAATTACAATTTGAAAATGAAGAAAGGCAGAAGAAATTACAATTTGAACATGAAGAAAGGCAGAAGAAATTACAATTTTAACATAGAAAAATGCAGAAGAAATTACAATTTGAACATGAAGAAAGCCAGAAGAAATTATAATTTTAACATAGAAAAATGCAGAAGAAATTAAAATTTTAACAGGAAGAAAGGCAGAAGAAATTACAATTTTAACATGAAGAAAGGCAGAAGAAATTACAATTTGAACATGAAGAAAGGCAGAAGAAATTACAATTTTAACATAGAAAAATGCAGAAGAAATTACAATTTGAACATGAAGAAAGCCAGAAGAAATTATAATTTTAACATAGAAAAATGCAGAAGAAATTAAAATTTTAACAGGAAGAAAGGCAGAAGAAATTACAATTTTAACATGAAGAAAGGCAGAAGAAATTACAATTTGAACATGAAGAAAGGCAGAAGAAATTACAATTTTAACATAGAAAAATGCAGAAGAAATTACAATTTGAACATGAAGAAAGGCAGAAGGAATTACAATTTGAACATGAAGAAAGGCAGAAGAAATTACAATTTGAACATGAAGAAAGGCAGAAGAAATTACAATTTGAACATGAAGAAAGGCAGAAGAAATTACAATTTGAACATGAAGAAAGGCAGAAGAAATTACAATTTGAACATGAAGAAAGGCAGAAGAAATTACAATTTGAACATGAAGAAAGGCAGAAGAAATTACAATTTGAACATGAAGAAAGGCAGAAGAAATTACAATTTTAACATGAAGAAAGGCAGAAGAAATTACAATTTGAACATGAAGAAAGGCAGAAGAAATTACAATTTGAACATGAAGAAAGGCAGAAGAAATTACAATTTGAACATGAAGAAAGGCAGAAGAAATTACAATTTGAACATGAAGAAAGGCAGAAGAAATTACAATTTTAACATAGAAAAATGCAGAAGAAATTACAATTTGAACATGAAGAAAGGCAGAAGAAATTACAATTTTAACATAGAAAAATGCAGAAGAAATTACAATTTGAACATGAAGAAAGGCAGAAGAAATTACAATTTTAACATGAAGAAAGGCAGAAGAAATTACAATTTTAACATAGAAAAATGCAGAAGAAATTACAATTTGAACATGAAGAAAGGCAGAAGAAATTACAATTTGAACATGAAGAAAGGCAGAAGAAATTACAATTTTAGCATAGAAAAATGCAGAAGAAATTACAATTTGAACATGAAGAAAGGCAGAAGAAATTACAATTTTAACATAGAAAAATGCAGAAGAAATTACAATTTGAACATGAAGAAAGGCAGAAGAAATTACAATTTTAACATAGAAAAATGCAGAAGAAATTACAATTTGAACATGAAGAAAGGCAGAAGAAATTACAATTTGAACATGAAGAAAGGCAGAAGAAATTACAATTTGAACATGAAGAAAGGCAGAAGAAATTACAATTTTAACATAGAAAAATGCAGAAGAAATTACAATTTGAACATGAAGAAAGGCAGAAGAAATTACAATTTGAACATGAAAATATGCAGAAGAAATTACAATTTGAACATGAAGAAAGGCAGAAGAAATTACAATTTTAACATAGAAAAATGCAGAAGAAATTACAATTTGAACATGAAGAAAGGCAGAAGAAATTACAATTTGAACATGAAGAAAGGCAGAAGAAATTACAATTTTAACATAGAAAAATGCAGAAGAAATTACAATTTGAACATGAAGAAAGGCAGAAGAAATTACAATTTGAACATGAAGAAAGGCAGAAGAAATTACAATTTTAACATAGAAAAATGCAGAAGAAATTACAATTTGAACATGAAGAAAGGCAGAAGAAATTACAATTTGAACATGAAGAAAGGCAGAAGAAATTACAATTTTAACATAGAAAAATGCAGAAGAAATTACAATTTGAACATGAAGAAAGGCAGAAGAAATTACAATTTGAACATGAAGAAAGGCAGAAGAAATTACAATTTTAACATAGAAAAATGCAGAAGAAATTACAATTTGAACATGAAGAAAGGCAGAAGAAATTACAATTTTAACATAGAAAAATGCAGAAGAAATTACAATTTGAACATGAAGAAAGGCAGAAGAAATTACAATTTGAACATGAAGAAAGGCAGAAGAAATTACAATTTTAACATAGAAAAATGCAGAAGAAATTACAATTTGAACATGAAAATATGCAGAAGAAATTACAATTTGAACATGAAGAAAGGCAGAAGAAATTACAATTTTAACATAGAAAAATGCAGAAGAAATTACAATTTTAACATGAAGAAAGGCAGAAGAAATTACAATTTTAACATAGAAAAATGCAGAAGAAATTACAATTTGAACATGAAGAAAGGCAGAAGAAATTACAATTTTAACATGAAGAAAGGCAGAAGAAATTACAATTTGAACATGAAGAAAGGCAGAAGAAATTACAATTTGAACATGAAGAAAGGCAGAAGAAATTACAATTTGAACATGAAGAAAGGCAGAAGAAATTACAATTTGAACATGAAGAAAGGCAGAAGAAATTACAATTTGAACATGAAGAAAGGCAGAAGAAATTACAATTTGAACATGAAGAAAGGCAGAAGAAATTACAATTTGAACATGAAGAAAGGCAGAAGAAATTACAATTTTAACATGAAGAAAGGCAGAAGAAATTACAATTTGAACATGAAGAAAGGCAGAAGAAATTACAATTTGAACATGAAGAAAGGCAGAAGAAATTACAATTTGAACATGAAGAAAGGCAGAAGAAATTACAATTTGAACATGAAGAAAGGCAGAAGAAATTACAATTTTAACATAGAAAAATGCAGAAGAAATTACAATTTGAACATGAAAATATGCAGAAGAAATTACAATTTGAACATGAAGAAAGGCAGAAGAAATTACAATTTTAACATAGAAAAATGCAGAAGAAATTACAATTTTAACATGAAGAAAGGCAGAAGAAATTAAAATTTTAACATAGAAAAATGCAGAAGAAATTACAATTTGAACATGAAGAAAGGCAGAAGAAATTACAATTTTAACATGAAGAAAGGCAGAAGAAATTACAATTTGAACATGAAGAAAGGCAGAAGAAATTACAATTTGAACATGAAGAAAGGCAGAAGAAATTACAATTTGAACATGAAGAAAGGCAGAAGAAATTACAATTTTAACATGAAGAAAGGCAGAAGAAATTACAATTTGAACATGAAGAAAGGCAGAAGAAATTACAATTTGAAAATGAAGAAAGGCAGAAGAAATTACAATTTGAACATGAAGAAAGGCAGAAGAAATTACAATTTTAACATAGAAAAATGCAGAAGAAATTACAATTTGAACATGAAGAAAGGCAGAAGAAATTACAATTTTAACATAGAAAAATACAGAAGAAATTACAATTTGAAAATGAAGAAAGGCAGAAGAAATTACAATTTTAACATAGAAAAATGCAGAAGAAATTACAATTTGAACATGAAGAAAGGCAGAAGAAATTACAATTTTAACATGAAGAAAGGCAGAAGAAATTACAATTTTAACATGAAGAAAGGCAGAAGAAATTACAATTTGAACATGAAGAAAGGCAGAAGAAATTACAATTTGAACATGAAGAAAGGCAGAAGAAATTACAATTTGAAAATGAAGAAAGGCAGAAGAAATTACAATTTGAACATGAAGAAAGGCAGAAGAAATTACAATTTGAAAATGAAGAAAGGCAGAAGAAATTACAATTTGAACATGAAGAAAGGCAGAAGAAATTACAATTTTAACATGAAGAAAGGCAGAAGAAATTACAATTTTAACATAGAAAAATGCAGAAGAAATTACAATTTGAACATGAAGAAAGCCAGAAGAAATTATAATTTTAACATAGAAAAATGCAGAAGAAATTACAATTTGAACATGAAGAAAGGCAGAAGAAATTACAATTTGAACATGAAGAAAGGCAGAAGAAATTACAATTTGAAAATGAAGAAAGGCAGAAGAAATTACAATTTGAACATGAAGAAAGGCAGAAGAAATCACAATTGGAACATGAAGAAAGGCAGAAGAAATTACAATTTTAACATAGAAAAATGCAGAAGAAATTACAATTTGAACATGAAGAAAGCCAGAAGAAATTATAATTTTAACATAGAAAAATGCAGAAGAAATTAAAATTTTAACAGGAAGAAAGGCAGAAGAAATTACAATTTTAACATGAAGAAAGGCAGAAGAAATTACAATTTGAACATGAAGAAAGGCAGAAGAAATTACAATTTTAACATAGAAAAATGCAGAAGAAATTACAATTTGAACATGAAGAAAGGCAGAAGAAATTACAATTTGAAAATGAAGAAAGGCAGAAGAAATTACAATTTGAACATGAAGAAAGGCAGAAGAAATTACAATTTTAACATAGAAAAATGCAGAAGAAATTACAATTTGAACATGAAGAAAGCCAGAAGAAATTATAATTTTAACATAGAAAAATGCAGAAGAAATTAAAATTTTAACAGGAAGAAAGGCAGAAGAAATTACAATTTTAACATAGAAAAATGCAGAAGAAATTACAATTTGAACATGAAGAAAGGCAGAAGAAATTACAATTTTAACATGAAGAAAGGCAGAAGAAATTACAATTTGAACATGAAGAAAGGCAGAAGAAATTACAATTTTAACATAGAAAAATGCAGAAGAAATTACAATTTGAACATGAAGAAAGCCAGAAGAAATTATAATTTTAACATAGAAAAATGCAGAAGAAATTAAAATTTTAACAGGAAGAAAGGCAGAAGAAATTACAATTTTAACATAGAAAAATGCAGAAGAAATTACAATTTGAACATGAAGAAAGGCAGAAGAAATTACAATTTTAACATGAAGAAAGGCAGAAGAAATTACAATTTGAACATGAAGAAAGGCAGAAGAAATTACAATTTTAACATAGAAAAATGCAGAAGAAATTACAATTTGAACATGAAGAAAGCCAGAAGAAATTATAATTTTAACATAGAAAAATGCAGAAGAAATTAAAATTTTAACAGGAAGAAAGGCAGAAGAAATTACAATTTTAACATGAAGAAAGGCAGAAGAAATTACAATTTGAACATGAAGAAAGGCAGAAGAAATTACAATTTTAACATAGAAAAATGCAGAAGAAATTACAATTTGAACATGAAGAAAGGCAGAAGGAATTACAATTTGAACATGAAGAAAGGCAGAAGAAATTACAATTTGAACATGAAGAAAGGCAGAAGAAATTACAATTTGAACATGAAGAAAGGCAGAAGAAATTACAATTTGAACATGAAGAAAGGCAGAAGAAATTACAATTTGAACATGAAGAAAGGCAGAAGAAATTACAATTTGAACATGAAGAAAGGCAGAAGAAATTACAATTTGAACATGAAGAAAGGCAGAAGAAATTACAATTTTAACATGAAGAAAGGCAGAAGAAATTACAATTTGAACATGAAGAAAGGCAGAAGAAATTACAATTTGAACATGAAGAAAGGCAGAAGAAATTACAATTTGAACATGAAGAAAGGCAGAAGAAATTACAATTTGAACATGAAGAAAGGCAGAAGAAATTACAATTTTAACATAGAAAAATGCAGAAGAAATTACAATTTGAACATGAAGAAAGGCAGAAGAAATTACAATTTTAACATAGAAAAATGCAGAAGAAATTACAATTTGAACATGAAGAAAGGCAGAAGAAATTACAATTTTAACATGAAGAAAGGCAGAAGAAATTACAATTTTAACATAGAAAAATGCAGAAGAAATTACAATTTGAACATGAAGAAAGGCAGAAGAAATTACAATTTGAACATGAAGAAAGGCAGAAGAAATTACAATTTTAGCATAGAAAAATGCAGAAGAAATTACAATTTGAACATGAAGAAAGGCAGAAGAAATTACAATTTTAACATAGAAAAATGCAGAAGAAATTACAATTTGAACATGAAGAAAGGCAGAAGAAATTACAATTTTAACATAGAAAAATGCAGAAGAAATTACAATTTGAACATGAAGAAAGGCAGAAGAAATTACAATTTGAACATGAAGAAAGGCAGAAGAAATTACAATTTGAACATGAAGAAAGGCAGAAGAAATTACAATTTTAACATAGAAAAATGCAGAAGAAATTACAATTTGAACATGAAGAAAGGCAGAAGAAATTACAATTTGAACATGAAAATATGCAGAAGAAATTACAATTTGAACATGAAGAAAGGCAGAAGAAATTACAATTTTAACATAGAAAAATGCAGAAGAAATTACAATTTGAACATGAAGAAAGGCAGAAGAAATTACAATTTGAACATGAAGAAAGGCAGAAGAAATTACAATTTTAACATAGAAAAATGCAGAAGAAATTACAATTTGAACATGAAGAAAGGCAGAAGAAATTACAATTTGAACATGAAGAAAGGCAGAAGAAATTACAATTTTAACATAGAAAAATGCAGAAGAAATTACAATTTGAACATGAAGAAAGGCAGAAGAAATTACAATTTGAACATGAAGAAAGGCAGAAGAAATTACAATTTTAACATAGAAAAATGCAGAAGAAATTACAATTTGAACATGAAGAAAGGCAGAAGAAATTACAATTTGAACATGAAGAAAGGCAGAAGAAATTACAATTTTAACATAGAAAAATGCAGAAGAAATTACAATTTGAACATGAAGAAAGGCAGAAGAAATTACAATTTTAACATAGAAAAATGCAGAAGAAATTACAATTTGAACATGAAGAAAGGCAGAAGAAATTACAATTTGAACATGAAGAAAGGCAGAAGAAATTACAATTTTAACATAGAAAAATGCAGAAGAAATTACAATTTGAACATGAAAATATGCAGAAGAAATTACAATTTGAACATGAAGAAAGGCAGAAGAAATTACAATTTTAACATAGAAAAATGCAGAAGAAATTACAATTTTAACATGAAGAAAGGCAGAAGAAATTACAATTTTAACATAGAAAAATGCAGAAGAAATTACAATTTGATTATGAAGAAAGGCAGAAGAAATTACAATTTTAACATGAAGAAAGGCAGAAGAAATTACAATTTGAACATGAAGAAAGGCAGAAGAAATTACAATTTGAACATGAAGAAAGGCAGAAGAAATTACAATTTGAACATGAAGAAAGGCAGAAGAAATTACAATTTGAACATGAAGAAAGGCAGAAGAAATTACAATTTGAACATGAATAAAGGCAGAAGAAATTACAATTTGAACATGAAGAAAGGCAGAAGAAATTACAATTTGAACATGAAGAAAGGCAGAAGAAATTACAATTTGAACATGAAGAAAGGCAGAAGAAATTACAATTTTAACATGAAGAAAGGCAGAAGAAATTACAATTTGAACATGAAGAAAGGCAGAAGAAATTACAATTTGAACATGAAGAAAGGCAGAAGAAATTACAATTTGAACATGAAGAAAGGCAGAAGAAATTACAATTTGAACATAGAAAAATGCAGAAGAAATTACAATTTGAACATGAAGAAAGGCAGAAGAAATTACAATTTTAACATAGAAAAATGCAGAAGAAATTACAATTTGAACATGAAGAAAGGCAGAAGAAATTACAATTTGAACATGAAGAAAGGCAGAAGAAATTACAATTTGAACATGAAGAAAGGCAGAAGAAATTACAATTTTAACATAGAAAAATGCAGAAGAAATTACAATTTGAACATGAAGAAAGGCAGAAGAAATTACAATTTTAACATAGAAAAATGCAGAAGAAATTACAATTTGAACATGAAGAAAGGCAGAAGAAATTACAATTTTAACATGAAGAAAGGCAGAAGAAATTACAATTTTAACATAGAAAAATGCAGAAGAAATTACAATTTGAACATGAAGAAAGGCAGAAGAAATTACAATTTGAACATGAAGAAAGGCAGAAGAAATTACAATTTTAACATAGAAAAATGCAGAAGAAATTACAATTTGAACATGAAGAAAGGCAGAAGAAATTACAATTTGAACATGAAGAAAGGCAGAAGAAATTACAATTTTAACATAGAAAAATGCAGAAGAAATTACAATTTGAACATGAAGAAAGGCAGAAGAAATTACAATTTTAACATAGAAAAATGCAGAAGAAATTACAATTTGAACATGAAGAAAGGCAGAAGAAATTACAATTTTAACATAGAAAAATGCAGAAGAAATTACAATTTGAACATGAAGAAAGGCAGAAGAAATTACAATTTTAACATAGAAAAATGCAGAAGAAATTACAATTTGAACATGAAGAAAGGCAGAAGAAATTACAATTTGAACATGAAGAAAGGCAGAAGAAATTACAATTTGAACATGAAGAAAGGCAGAAGAAATTACAATTTTAACATAGAAAAATGCAGAAGAAATTACAATTTGAACATGAAGAAAGGCAGAAGAAATTACAATTTTAACATAGAAAAATGCAGAAGAAATTACAATTTGAACATGAAGAAAGGCAGAAGAAATTACAATTTTAACATAGAAAAATGCAGAAGAAATTACAATTTGAACATGAAGAAAGGCAGAAGAAATTACAATTTTAACATAGAAAAATGCAGAAGAAATTACAATTTGAACATGAAGAAAGGCAGAAGAAATTACAATTTTAACATAGAAAAATGCAGAAGAAATTACAATTTGAACATGAAGAAAGGCAGAAGAAATTACAATTTTAACATAGAAAAATGCAGAAGAAATTACAATTTGAACATGAAGAAAGGCAGAAGAAATTACAATTTTAACATAGAAAAATGCAGAAGAAATTACAATTTGAACATGAAGAAAGGCAGAAGAAATTACAATTTGAACATGAAGAAAGGCAGAAGAAATTACAATTTGAACATGAAGAAAGGCAGAAGAAATTACAATTTTAACATAGAAAAATGCAGAAGAAATTACAATTTGAACATGAAGAAAGGCAGAAGAAATTACAATTTTAACATAGAAAAATGCAGAAGAAATTACAATTTGAACATGAAGAAAGGCAGAAGAAATT